>NC_081352.1:13718453-13767178 GCF_029784015.1 Lycium ferocissimum
ATGACCATCCTTCTTCCTATGAGATCGTGCGATAGAGCCAAGTATAAGATGAGATTCCTCCCTAATGTATATGTATGTGTATTTGTATATATATTATTTTGATAGCCGAAGGGCTTATGTTTATAAAAGTTAACGTATCTCAGAAAATGACAGTCTTATATGATTACGAGTATATAGTATGAATGATAGCAGATAAGCGGTAATATGAGCGGTGTTCGGTGGTCAGCCCCGGATACCCGTCACGGCCCGTAGCTCAGGTCGTGACAGATGAAATTCGATGCTCTAACGTTAGTATGATCGAGTCGACCTCGTCGCGTGACCTTCAACACATAATCTGGAGTAAGTTGAAGTCTGGACGGATTCCAAAACGTTCTCATAACACATCTCCCGCCGAATTAGAAAGGGTCCCGTACTTCAATCAATAATTGTCTAATACTTGTAGGCATTCCAAATTCTCAATTAGGTGGCATTTATATTCCAACGATAAGTGTCCAAAATTCTCTTGAAATAGTATCTTTACCTCAACCGATACCATCTACTTCCTTTGATGAAATTACATTGCACCATCTATTCCCTAAGCCTACCGTCTTGTCGCTTAAAGATTCCATTATTTTTTAGGTGAAATCGTGTGCACGCAGTACCCCCTTATGCTTTATGCCTTTTTACCCTTACTTTGTGCCCAACACAGGCTTCTGATTTACTCGAAAACACGCCTAGCTCGTCTCAATAATGATCTCATCTTATCACCATATCGTCGCACTACCCTTTTGACTTCATAACTATGTGTTCTCTTTTTGTCCCATATTCGTACTCGTTTAATTACGTCCATCTTGGGTGCTTCTCTTAGCATCCCCCTTACCGTATTCCTCCAATCCATGTTCATCCTTTTTTGCGCACGAGGAGCTTTATAATACCACTACATTTTCGGAAAATTTTACTCCTACATAATCCCTTTCTTATTTTCGAATCATATTCTGTTCACCCCTATTTATTCTTATGTTCTTATCATGCCAATCATTCTCTAACACTCATTCTACCTCGTTGCTCATTTTTTTCCATAGTTGGTCTTTCACAGTTCCGTCACTGATATCACTCGCGTTCACGACTGCACATATCATCCTCTATTACTGCACTGCTATGCCGCCCACTTTTCTTCCCATTTCGTCCTTCCCATTAACCCCTTCTTCTTTTGTGCTCGCTATCACTTCCGTTATCTCGTAATTTCTATTCTGCACTTTCCCTACAGAAGAACTTCACAAATCCCTCTTTTTTTTTCACTAACTCACCTTTAAACTTTAGTCACATAGATCACGTCATATCTATTAGTCACTTCCTCGCTAAGCCTTGCTCATTTTCATAACATTCCTTACTATATTCACATAATATCTTGTTCGTAATTAGCCTTATAGTGTCGCACTTCTTAACTTTTTGCCCTTTCCGGTCAATCTTATCTTTAATATCTCACAAGCTGTCTTGTCAGTACATTCATATCCGTCACAATTCTCTCTTTTTTTTTTCTTGCCCCAATCATACTATTATTTCTTCTAACTATAAACTCATCATAATTTATCCATGCTTATCAATTCAGTTGGTACCTTAATATAACACTCTATCAAGATTTGCCAGTCTCTTCTAAATCATCTCTTAATATCACGAGCCCTTTCCAAATTCTTATTTTTCAAGGTCAGCCGTACTTGCAACTTATTCGAATCCTATCCTTACTATTGCCACGACCTTTCAAGGCATACCACAAACCCATATCTCATTCCCTTTTTATTTCTAGAAAAATTTCGGCAGAGTTTCCTCTATATTTCTTACTATCTCAAAACCTGTACGCAGGAAATACCAACAATGCCTCACAGGGCCAATATATATATGTACATATCATATCAAATCACAGCCACACAGGGCTCCCAGCATCGACAACAGTATGAAAACAATGGGCTTACCTCGTATGTCCAATTCGAACTGCACCTGTTACACTTTCCTGTCTACTTTCCCCTTTTTACTCTTTAACTTTACATCTCAATCATACTTTAATGCCTTAGCCGACATATGCCTTTCGTGCCTTTGCTTACCTGCGTGCTTTGTATCTTCCAATGTCATCAATCGCTTCTTCTGTCGATGTCGTTCTTCTGCTGAAATCGAAGGCTAGTATAAAGAATTTCATTTCCTATGACTTGGCTCTATCGCCCGATCTAAGACAGAAAAAGGGTCACTGATTCCTAAATGCCCCGCAGCCTCCTGTTTATAAGTGTGGCCGGCTTCACACCATAAACAAGACTCTGCCGGACACGGTCTGTAGACAATCCGAGGACGAACCGCTCTGATACCACTTTTGTCACGACCCAACCCCGTAGGCCGTGACTAGTGCCCGAGCTGGGCACCCATACGAACCCGTTAACCATAATCAGCGTATAAACAGATTATACACACATAAAAGTCAGACATTAGACCATAGCTGGCATAATCAGATCTTATACATACAAAGAAGTGAACTGTCGCCCCCAAAATCTGTCACAATTACATATATACATATCGCTCTCAGCCAATGATATCACATATAAGCCAGCAAGGCTATCAGAATACGGGGGAACGTCCAAAACACAAATCACACAGACATGACTGAACAGCGACTACCCATACCCACACATATATGTCTACAGACCTCTAAGAATAACAACAGAATCATATGACGAGACAGGGCCCCGCCGTACCCGTGAATAAACATATACACATATACAATAAATGTAATCAGACCAAGGTACATGCTCCAGAACAAGGAGCACTCCAAGACAAATTCGAACAGAATCCTAAGCCGGTGAATCATCCAAATAAGTATCCGTACCGCGCGGCAAGATGAAACGCAACCCCGAAGAAAGCGGGGTCAAGACGGAATATGTACCGAGTATGCAAAGCATGAAACACGAAGAAAGGTCATAATCAAAACCGGAAGTACGTAAAGTAAATGCAATATCCAGAATATCAAAATGCTTACTCATAAAAAAACATAAATCATGCATGGGGCTCTTAGAATATGGTCGCCCGCCTGTCATTGGCGCCATAACACATCATACTCCAGAAGATTTCATATCTCCGAACCCGACATATCACATAGCACATCATAACGCCATAACACATCATAACGCCAAATATACTCGGTACCCGCCCTCTAGCGAGGCTCGGCGAACCGGACACATCATACACGAATATATCATAGTGCGCACGAAACATAACCGGCCCGGACTCGGTGAAGGATGTAAATACAGAATGCACGAGCAGAGTCGTGAGTAACCATATGCAATTTAAAAACATTTTTCAAAGACTCGATAGAACAATCAAATGAGCCGTCATTTAAAAACCAAGGCGATAGTCAAATCAAGGTTCTTCCGAGTGTCGTTCGAGAACATATCAAATAGAACTTTAGGACTCATAGATACGTAATAACCCATATGAAATAACTTATGGAAATTAGGGGAATAATCGTCTTTACAAACTCGATAGAGAAGTAAGTAGTTGACGCTCGAGGGTTAAGACAATAATCACACCAAATTCTTTCAAAGGTCGTTAGTATTCCACAAGGAAAAGTCTCGGGGCCCACGGACGAGTAACAAACCAATCCGAGTCCATCTATGAAAGTTGGAGACCTTATCCATTATGGAATCTCCTACGAACGTTTCGAAGCGATCCGAGCTCGTCTATGAAAGTTACGGTTGTTCGTAGTTACGGAATCTTTTAAAAACAACATTCTTTATACAACATTTGAAATCCAACTATACAAAAGACTTAAGAACCATAATTTGACAATATCAAGAACATTAACATCCGAAGTGAACAAGAATCGTATACGGGCTCGGATCCTAAGAATGGAGTTACCCCGAGACTCGTGTCATAGCCTACTTACAACTAAGACATGCCAAGAAAGAAAAGGTAAGCTTCACATACCTTGTCCGCTTCCTAAGCTCATCCAAACTTAAGCCTCGCTTCCCAAACTCTACAACAACGTCGTTAGACGCCAAACATTAGTCGTAAGCTCTTAGAAATCCAATTCTAAGCTAGCACTTCATTTACAGAAATTTGGGCAGCATTTCCCCTGTAAATTCAACATCCCCGAGATTTCAACTCGGCTAAATCTTCAACAACAATACCAACAACCATTCTAACAACATCAACAATTAGTTCAAAAGGCATTCTACCATCAATAACTCTTTTCTACATATTTCGACGACATTCCATTTTCATTCAAATTAACCACACACTCTCAAGCCAACACTAATGCACACACATTCAAATACTAATCCAAAATTACTCAAACAAGATTCAAGAACACGTCAAACAATCTACACAATGTCCAAACGGCCCAACCAAGGGGCAATGCCACCCGAAACCTTCCAATTCCCATAGGGACAACAACAATACATTTCTATCTTCCAAATTCATAAACTACACCATTAACAACTTTAACCACAATAATACAAAAACTATATTAAAATTACATTATTTTCTCCAACAACCTACAAACAATTCCAACTTCCATTTAAATCATTAAACCATCATTTTCATTATGGAATCCATGCAACAACAACCAAAAACACTAAATAAAATTTGTTCACCACATCCTATAAAACACCACATACACACGGCCACACACTAACACCCATATTTTCATGAATTTCATCCATTTCCACTTACTACAACATGCACAACCCTTCATAACACATGAAAAGAGGATTAAAACTTACCTTCTTCACTTAGTTCTTCAACATGGCTTGAGTTGAGAAGTGTAAAGATGAATGGTTTTCTTGCTCTAACAATTACTCCATGTTGTTTGGGACCTTCCAATGAGTTGAAAACCTAGAAGAATTAATTTTTTTGGTGGCTATTTTTGAACCTCCATTTTTTTTCCTTTGGCCGAATATGGCCTTCATCTTTTTCCTCCAAGTTTTCTTGAAATTTCTAGGAGATAAAATGATGAAGATGACTTACTTAGTCATCTTTTATGTCCACATAAAATTTACACATGTGGCCCTATGGCCCACACCTCTTGGCCGGCCACCTTAGCCCCCTCAAGAATTATTTTTGTCACTTCTAGTCCCTACAATTGTAAATTAATCACATGCACCCTTCATAGCTTGACTAGTCAAATTTGGTCAACCAAGGGTGGGACCCACACCACCTCCCACGGCCAACATGGCCATTTTATGAAAAATTAATAACTTTTCATAATTCACTTTTAACCCCAAATTTTCCTTAATATTCCATTCCAATAAAATCATAAACAACTTATGCCTTAAAACAAAATCGGGTATCAAAAGTCTCAACCTCGTATCCCGGAATAGTCTTGTCCTTAACTTTTCATGGTTAGCTCGAAACGTCCCGACATACAAAATACGGGATATAACAATATCTCACTTTTGGATTCTATAGACTTATCTCGTCAACATCAATTGTCATACTCGTGTCTCACCTTCTTTCTTTACCTTATACATATATAGCCCCTTATGGTCATAGACTCATCGTCACCATTATCGTGCTCATAATATATATCTTATCTTTATCCCATATGGATATTCATGAACGTAGACTCCTAATTCTTCGGTATTTAGGAAATTCCTGGATAAGGAGGAAAATCATGCCTTGAAGGGAAAGAGACTAACATCATAAGATGGGTCTAGCAACAATAGATAATAGCAAAGAATCGTATGAAGGTCGTTAGCTTCGTAGAAACATTATATCGTGGGCTATAGCTTCTTTAGACTTAAGCTTATCATCATCATTATCTTACTCATCGTGTATCTCTACTCTCGTATGACTATGCATGAACAAGGGCTCATAGTTTTCTTTAAGACGGGAAATTCATAAAGAAGGAGGAAATTCATGCCATAAGATTCATGCCTTAGAAAGAAAGGTTTAGCCTTACATACCTTTGTCATTTAACTATTCGATTGCTTGCTCGCTCTCCTTTAATGCACACGTTCTACCTTCAAAAGGATTTGTATCGACATTAGCTAAACATTTATAAAGGCGTGCTTGCTAATGCTAGAGAAAATTGGGCAGCATTTCCTTTGTTTATACTACTTCCTCCGTATTCCATATCAACTCCTAACCATTCATAACAACAATCACAATATCATAACCAACAATCGTCATTCGTTCACATTATTTCCATTTCGTGATTTACCTTCAATTCTCCAAAATCATGTTTCTTCACATATAATACTTATTCCATATTCTAAATGTCATTCATAACATATTTACAACCGCAACATATCAATATCCACAACTCAATCCAAACTTCTACTCCACAATGACACTATCCCCCATTTATGACCCATTTCGCATATTCTTCTACAATTCAAGTTTTTCAACTTTACAATACTTCAAACATTATGAAAATACCATAAAACTTACCTTAGATAATGGTAGAATAAGTCTTGAGTGGATATTCCCTTCTTTCACCAAAAACCCTAACTCACCTCTTTTGGAATTTCTTGGTTTAGATGACTTTAGTGAGGTTTCATACACTTGATTCACTCCAATTATTGTTGTTGATCCTTGATTTCCTTGGTTTTCTTGTGGATGAAATATGTGGAAGGTTCAAGAGGTCTTGAGGAGTTGAAGAAAAGTGTGGAAATGAAATAAATGAAATGGGAGCATCATTATATAATTGAACCAAGTTCAGCCCGTCGGGACTTCCACGGACTGTTTCACGGTCCGTGGATCAGGATGTTGGCCGTGGTTCTGGTCGTGGTTCATGACCAGCAAGTTGACATTTCTGCTGGCAGTTCCACGGACCCATCCACGGTCCGTGGAACATTATATGGTCTGTGGAACCTTGGCCGTGGAACTCACAGTTTCGCCAAAGTTATTCCCGTCGTCTCGTTTGATCTCCAATCCTTATGGAACCTTCTTAACACTTGTTTATCACTTCATTAGCAATCTAAGGGACATTATAACTCTTCTCCAAAACATTATTAAGATATCATTAACTCGATACGCGTGACTTTGCCCGACATGCAACTTATAACTCGCTTTCCTTAACAACTTTCTTTCCTTAACTCAAATGTCTTTGGAAATCTTAATTAGGACCATTGAAGACTATTCCTTACTTGTCCAAACCTCGTATACATCATGTCCTTCGTTATTCTGCTCACTGTATGCTAAGGGGAAATTTCCAAGGTGTAACATTCTTCTCCCTTTTTGGGACATTCGTCCTCGAATGTTAAGTCATCGGGGATTCTATGAAAATTTCGCCAGAGTCTCCCCTGTAATATGGCACTACCGTCCTGTCATAACAACCCATAATATTATTGCCTCACAGGGCCACAACACAATAAGCAATATAAATTGGCCACCCACAACCCATTTGCATAAAAGAAAAGTATACTTACCCTATAATCTCGATGTCTTTTCATAGATCTCTTCCGGGGGCTGAAATAAGTGCGGATATTTGGATTTCACGATTTCTTCTGCTTCCCATGTCATCTCTTCTCGGTTGTTATTTCTCCACCAAAATCTTAACTGAGGCCACTTCTTTGCTTCTAAGTCTCCGTACTTGCTTATCCAATATAGCAACGGGTACCTTTCCGTGTCGATTTTTTTGTTACTTGAACCTCATCTACTGGCACAGTCCTAGTAGGATCCCCAACATATTTATGAAGTATCGGGACACAGAAGACTGGGTGAATTGACTCCAATTTAGGAGGTAGATCTAATTCGTAAGCCACTTTTCCTACCTTGCATACAATCTTACAAAGCCCAATGTATCGGGGACTAAGCTTCCCCTTTTTGCTAAATCTCATGATGCTCTTCGTTGACAACACTTCTAAGAATACCCAATCTTTCACTTGAAGTTCTAAGTCTCGTCGACTCTTCTTCTTGTTCAATAATGATATTATGTCTTACATGGTTTGCAAATCTATCTCACTTGGTTTCATTGACAAAGTATAAATACTGGCAAGTTACATAACCGTTCTTGAGTGATTCGTGTGCATACACACCTATACATATACATGTATCCACATCCGTGTACATATTCTTGCTCGTAGTCGTATTTTCATTCATACTCGCATTCATCTACATATTCACTCTCATAGCATTTCTATGTCCATAACATATTTGTACTCGCATTTGTATCATATACATATTGTTATACCCCGCGTTTTCAGAGCATGAGTTTGACATGTACCTCATCGTAGTAATGGGATGTTTTGAAAGGCACAAGCCATGGAGAGTACGTAACAACGAAGAAAAAGGGTGAATTACGATCTCGTAAGTCGTAATCGGGAAAGAATATTTTGAAACATGGGAGCATGGCCATTATTAGTGTAATAAGTGATAAATATCATGTATGGAGAATTTCGAAATATTTCGGGATTGAGCAAATTGAAGAAAATAAGTTCGACGAAAATTTGAGAAACGCGGGACCGATTTTAGTCAACTTTGGAGGTGCATATCTCATAGTATATGTAGAGTTTTAAGGTGTTTCAAAGTCCTAAAATGAAGTTCGTCGAGTCTAGTTTGTAATGCAACAAACCGTTCATTGATAGGACATCGGAGTAGAGAATTATAGACGTTACAAACTGAACTGTCGACGCAGAAACAGCATTCCCGCAGTACCGCTACAGCACTGCTACAGTACTGTAGCTACAGTGAAACCGACTTTGGCATTTTTTTAAAAGGGACAGAAACATCATTTTTTTCAGCCAAAAAGTTCCAAAATTTCCAGAAAATTCAGCACAAAAAAGGGAGCAAATATACCTCACAAAATGAGAATTTTGAGTGAAATTTCAAGTAACGAAGTACCAATCGAAGTCCGGCAACCATAGTCGTGAATATAATTTCATTTGGAATTAGAGGAGCATGGGAACAAGAAAATGTTGAAGAACTAAGTGAAGAAGGTAAGTTTTAATCCTCTTTTCATATGTTATGGATGGTTTATATGTGTTGTGGTGTGTGGAAATTCATGAAATATGGTATGTTGAAGTGAAGCCGTGTAGGTGTTGGTTATGTTGGAGTGATGAACTAATTTTTATTTAATATTTTGGTTGTTGTTGATATGGATTCCATAATGGAAATGATGGTTTAATGATTTAAATGGAAGTTGGAGTCGTTTGTAAGTTGTTAGAGAAGATAATGTGATTTTAATATGGTTTACCCGAATTTATGAGAATGATGTTGTTAAAATGCGGATTATTGATGTAGTTTATGAATTTGGAAGAAAAACATGTATTGTTGTTGTTCTTATGGCATTTGGAAGTTTCGGGTGGAATAGTATAGTGGTTGGGTTGTTTGGAATATTTTGCGGATTGTTTAAAGTGTTCTTGAATATTGTTTGAATGGTTTCGGATTAGTAAGTGAATGTGTAAGTGTTGGTGTTAGTTTGGTTATATGCGGTTGAATTGAATATAAGTGAATGTCGTCGCATTATGTGAAAGAAGGTTGTTAATGTTAGAATGCATTTTTGAATTAATGATTGATGTTGTTAGAATGATTGTTGGTGTTGTTGTGTTGTTGAATTTGGCGAGTTGAATTCTCGAGGTTGTGCATTTCTGATCTTGCCCAAATTTCCGTAGAATTATGTGTTCGTTTGAAATGAACTCTAAATGCCTATAGTTGATGTTGGTATCTATTGATGCTATATAGATCTTGGGGAGTCCGAGACATAGGTTTGATTTGGATTAGCTTTGAGAGCAATCGAGGTATGTAAAGCTTACCTTTCTTTCTTTTGGCATGTCTTAGATATGGCTAAGGTATGATATGTTATGAGCCTTGGGGGTAACTCTATTGTAAAAAATTCTGAACATGTTTATGATTCACACTCGTTTCTTGATGTTCGCATTTTGATACAGTCGGATTATGGTCCTTATGTCTTCCTTATGATTGGATTTTAAAAGTTGCATAAAAAGTTTTGCTTTCAAAAGAGTTTTGTAACTACGAACGTCCGTAACTTTCACAGACAGAACCGGATGGCTTTGATATGCTCGTAAATGATTCCCTAATGTATAATGACTATGTTTTTTCCGTGGCGGGCCCGCTCGGGTCGACACACCGTTGTGGGCCCCGCGACTTTCCTTATGTACTTCGACGATTTTTGAAAGGATATGATATGACTATTATTCCGATTTCAAGTACGATCGGTTACTTATTTTTGAGTTTGTAATAATGATTCGATAACATATGATGACTATGACTTTCATAGGCGGGCCCGGATTGGGTTGACTCTTGTCCGTGGGTCCCGCGACTTTCTATGTTTGGTTCTAACGACCTATTTTTGAAAAAAAAAGCTTAATATGACTATTTTTCCGACCCCCGAGTGTGATTATATACTTATTTGTTGAGTACGAAATGAGGATTTTTATGCATACGAATTTGATACGTGACTATGGTTTACGAAGTTCGGTTTGATATGTTCGAGTGACATTCGGAGGAAATTTGATTTGACTATTGTCTTGGTTTTGAAATAATAGTTCGCTTGGGTGATCTGTTGAGTTTGTAATAATGATTTGTATGCATATGGCTACTTACGATTCTATATGCGTTGTTACATCCTTCACCGGATCCCGGCCGGTTGTTATCGTGCGCACTATTCGAAGTATGATGTGTTTCCGTAGTATGATGTGATACGAAGTATGATGTGTTCGATTCACGCCGAGCCCCTCTTGGCCGAATGCACCGTGTATATATGTTATGATGTGTGACGGAGATGTTCGGAGATATAAAACCTTCGAAGTATGATGTGTTGTGGCGTCCGGATGGAGTGGCGACCACGTTCGTCCTACGGTCCCATTACGGACCGTATGTGGTATGTGATATGATAATATGATGACATGATGATATGTGATATGATATGTGATAATATGACGATATGATTATTATATTATATATGGATCGGGCCGTACGTTCCTTATGATTATTATATTATATATGGATCGGGCCGTACGTTCCTCGGCATTATCGTATTATATATGGATCGGGCCGTACGTCCCTCGGCATTCACACCCCAATCCTACTAGGGTGTGATGGGCACCGACCCCGTAATCGGAGCCGAGCGAACCCGCCTAACACTTATTGCACATATGAACTACGCCGCTTTTTTTTTTTTTTTTTCAACTAGCCATAACATAAATAGCACAATCATGGACATAGGCTAATAAGCTTTACTATCATACTATACAAACGACGGGGACAATCGTGAGTGCAAATAGCTATCGTACATATCTCGTCTACGAGCCTCTAAACATAGTACACATATACATAGAAAGGGCCGAGTACCGCCGTGCCCGAATATGTACACAAAAGTAATACCAAGGGACCGGGGGCTCCGAAACAACCGGAGCGCCGCAAAAATGCCGCCGAGGAACTCCTAGGAATCAACTCCGGCTATCTCGCCGACTCGCGCGGCATGAAACGCAGCGCCCACATGAAGGGGCGTCAGTACGAATAGTGTACCGAGTATGTAAGACATGGAAAATAACATAAACAAGAGCATAGATTATAAATAGCAACATCATGAGGTCACGGATTTATATACCGAGATAAGAAAGTAACTCCGTGCATAGGAACACCCTTTTCGAGCCGGATATCATGCATGCTTGTTGTCTTTTTGAAAACAAAACATTTCTTTTCATAGGCAGAGAAAATAGAGTTTATGTCACAATATCATAGCATAGCGTAGTATATCATAGTATCTTAGCATAGCATAGTAAATCATAGTATCATAGCATAGCATAGTAAATCATAGTATCATAGCATAGCATAGTAAATCATAGCACCGAACAGTGTCGGCTCGCCCACATAGTATAATTCCCGCGTCCGGGCATCCCGCGTCCGGGATGATATCAAGTCAAGTACGGATACATGCACCGTGAGTAACCCAGCGCTCATAGCGCTCTGCCCTTTTTCCCAATTTCCCCAAATACATTTTTATACATAGATATATATATATACATCATAGCATGCAGGGGAGCCCAAGAAAATCGTGTGTCCATCGGAGTGACGTAAGGTCGGGAACCTCCGATTATATTATAGAGTAATTAAGGGCGCTTATCTCACCTTGAAGGGATGATTAATATAAGGCGAGACTATTAGTGGAGAGCAATTTCATGAGAAAGTATAACATAGGATCGTAGGACATCGTTTGTGTACTTAGAATCTTTAAAGGAAAACACTATTCATGAGTAGAGCCGAGGATTCAAGAAATAGTTTAACGTTCTCATCTCGGCACTGGAATCATAGACTTGGAACCTTTAATCATGGAATCATCTTTTTTTTTCATCCTAGAGTCATAGTCGTCGTCTTAGTCATCAAGGCTTGCAATATTGTAAAACTTAGTTTTTGGAGAAAACGAGTATTTAGGAAAAACATTTGTAAACTTTTAGGAAGGAAAATCATGTTTTGAAATCAAGGGATTAGTTAAAACAACTATGATTTAGTAGTTAAAATAATAACCAAAAACTTTCCTTAGTTATTAAATGAAAATAAGTCAAAGGGGACAATAGGGAAGAATTCGGGAATAGTGGGCCCACCTCGGGTCAAATGAGGCGGCATATCAAATTTACGTATATTACAATTCATGGCGTCACTTGGAAGGGTCTTAGGGTGATCGAGTCCTATTTGTGTAAGTTCTGGATGTCCAAGAAGTTTTTCCAACGTTTTATGCAAATTCTAATTCAATTCTACTGAGTGAATAGTAACTATTTTCAATCTTAGATTCCGAGAAAAGGAATGGTCCTCGGGACACGTAGTCGACTTAGTACGTCTAAGACATGCCATGGAAAGAAGGGTGAAGCCTTACATACCTCGTTTCGCTCCTTATGGCACTCCAAATTCAAGCTCCAACTTCGCCAAAATCTACAAATTGGTCATGTTTACCAAATGTTAGTTCAAGTGTCTAGAAGTAGAATCTCAAAGTGACACTTGTCTACCGAAATTTCGGCAAAGCACTTCCTCCGTAAATACATCATTCCCCAAAATCATCTTAGCCAATTCTCATCAACAACAATCCGGGAATTCAACCCGGCCAAACCACCAATCATAATGTCGCAACAATATTAACAATTTCCAATTTCAATCCAAGATACATTCTAACAACCTAATCAATATACTACTTCCATCAAGACCTTCCAACTCCAAGGAAAACAATAACAACCTAATAATTCATATACCAACACTATCATACATGTCTCATTATCTTCCATTTACATGAACTTTACATAACAAGTCTCCAACTATCACAACTTCACTAAACTCATTAAGCTTCTATTTGCAACATGAAATCAATAATATAACAACCAAGATATTAATTAAAACATGCTCTCCATTCATTCATAAATCAACACATACACGGCTACACAAAATCCATACCATACGGCCACCATCATATATTTATGCACAACTACAACCTTTCCAAAATCATTCAACTTCCATTATCAACATAACATTCAAACACTAAACAAAATAGTTAGTACACAATTCCTTCACACATATATACCTACACGGCCACACTTCCATCTTTATGTTCCATATGAGTTTCATCCATTTTCTTACACACTACACATGCAAAAATCATCCATAACATGCAAGAAGAGTCAAACCTTACCTTTTCCTTCAATTCTTCACTTGAGTAGAGATTCCAACTTATGTGAATATGAGTTATTCTTGCTCCAACAACCCCTTCAACTTGCCAAGAACCTTTTAATGAATTGTTTAGCTAGGAGGAACAAGTTGAAAGCTTTCTCTCCTTCTCTTTCTCTTTTTTTTTTTCGGTTTTTTTTTTTTTTTCTAAGGGCCGAATGGCCTTGGGAGCTTTCTCCTTCTTTCTTGCTCTCTAATTCTCTTGAATTCTCTAGAAAATTTGATGAATTTAGATGACTTGGTCATCTTTTAAAGTCATCCATTAAAACCTTATGGGCCTTGGCCCATATTTCCTTTGGATGGCCACACTTGGCCCAACTAGTCAAGTCCACACATCTTTTTTTTTTTTGTCATCCAATTCATGAAAAATTATTTTCCAAGTTCCAAATTTACCCTTCGTCTTCCTCCATAATTCCACGAAACATTTTGCGAATTTTCCTTTATGCCCTTGACCTTTCTTAATAATTCCGCTTCTAAATGCTTCATAAGCCATTCTCATGCTTACCAAAATAAAAATAGGGCCTTGCTTGTCGTCCTCCCGCAATTGTCTTGAATTATCCAATTGCACAAAAATGCGGGATATAACATCCTCCCCCCCTTTAGAACATTCGTCCTCGAATGTTAAACTGGCCTCATAGGGTATTGTGACACTTTGGGGAGGTCTCCTTCATAGATGCCTCACACGTCGCTTAACATATCTATTTTGAAGCCCAAAAGTTACTTGTGTAGGCCGCGAGTTAATTAACTTCGCTCTGAACGCTGGCCTTAAGTTAATAGGTCCTCCTTATCGAAGCTTGAGTTGTCCTGGTCCAATTTAGGTCTAACATATCCTTCTCCCCTTCTGCTAGTCTAGTCCGTCCCAACCTACACGACTTCTATCGGGTTCCTAACCCAATACGCTCAGTAATATAAGGCGCGATATATATATATATATAACATTATAAACCTAAATTAGTCGATACATATACATTATAGAAAAATACTAATAATATACCTGGTGCGTCGTCAGGGGACAGCTCAGGATCCTGTCCGTCAGCTACTACTCTCGTGGGCTGAACCCTACTTCTGCCACGTCGAGATGGGCAGTCGCGCATAAAATGACCCGGCCTAGCACAGGCATAGCAAACATCTGCCCCCGCGCGACACGGCCCCGCATGTAATCTACGGCACCGAAGGCATCGTGGTGCTGGTGGTCTCCTCCGGCTAGACTCACCGCTATACCGGAAACCCAAAACTCCATAGCCCTGACCTGACCCGGCGGGCTGAGCTTGACCTCTATCATACCTCCGCGGGCAATCGCGCATCACATGGCCAATCTGACCGCAAACAAAGCAAGCTCCTGTATCTAAATAACACTGTCCAGAGTGTGGCTTGTCACATCGCGCGCACCGCGGTGGGGGTAGCCCCGCATCGCCGAAGTCGGCTCTATGCCGGACCCCAAAACTCGGCACTCCGATCCGGTCCCGAATACTCAAAATGCTCCCGTACCGTCCCCTTTCGTACTCCCTTCTAGCCCTTTTTCTCGCGACCCCCATCACCGCATCCGCGCCCGTTGTTGGGCCCGAGTGGCTACTATTTGGGTTAATAGAAGGATAGCCCGTCTCATCTCCCGAATTGGGGCCTCGGTGGGGGAACCGGAGGTGCCGGAGCCGGAGGGGAGCTCCTTCTTGCTCCCCGACATCGGCGGAGTGCGAATAGCACGAGAGGTGGCCTCGTTATGGGACTCACCCTCCTCAACATTTACCGCCTCCGCCTTCGCTCGCTATCTTACCCTTCTCGGCGGCCGTCACTCTCATCTTCACAAGCGTCGCTGAAAATGTAACACCGGATTAGAAATAGGAAAAGTCTCTTATTATAGCTCTATCGCACGATCTAGGATACAAGGAAGGTCGTATTTCCTAAATGCCCCGCAGCCCCTCCCGTCTATAAGTGTGGCGCGCTACACACCCATAAACAGGACTCTACCGGACACGGCTCGTAGACAAACCCCTAGGACCGCCTGCTCTGATACCACTTTGTCACACCCCGATCCTACTAGGGTGTGATGGGCACCCGACCCCATAATCGGAGCCGAGCGAACCCGCTGACTCTTATTGCACATATGAACTACGCCGTTTTTTTTTTCAACTAGCCATAACATAAATAGCACAATCATGGACATAGGCTAATAAGCTTTACTATCATACTATACAAACGACGGGGACAATCAAGAGTACAAATAGCTATCGTACATATCCGTCTACGAGCCTCTAAACATAGTACACATATACATAGAAAGGGCCGAGTACTGCCGTGCCCGAATATGTACACAAAAGTAATACCAAGGGACTGGGGCTCCGAAACAACTGGAGCACTGCAAAAATGCTGCTGAGGAACTCCTAGGAATCAACTCCGGCTATCTGCTGACCTGCGCGGCATGAAACGCAGCGCCCACATGAAGGGGCGTCAGTACGAATAGTGTACCGAGTATGTAAGACATGGAAAATAACATAAACAAGAGCATAGATTATAAATAGCAACATCATGAGGTCATGGATATATATACTGAGATAAGAAAGTAACCTGTGCATAGAAACACCCCTTTCGGGCCGGATGTCATGCATGCTCGTTGTCTTTTTGAAAACAAAACATTTCTTTTCATAGGCAGAGAAAATAGAGTTTATGTCACAGTATCATAGTATCTTAGCATAGCATAGTAAATCATAGTATCATAGCATAGCATAGTAAATCATAGTATCATAGCATAGCATAGTAAATCATAGCACCGAATATATCGGCTCGCCCACATAGTATAATTCCCGCGTCCGGCATCCCGCGTCCGGGATGATATCAAGTCAAGTACGGATACATGCACCGTGAGTAACCCCCGCTCATAGCGCTCTCTGCCCTTTTTCCCAGTTTTCCCCAAATACATTTTTATACATACATATATATATATATCATAGCATGCAGGGGAGCCCAAGAAAATCGTGTGTCCATCGGAGTGACGTAAGGTCGGGAACCTCCGATTATATTATAGAGTAATTAAGGGCGCTTATCTCACCTTGAAGGGATGATTAATATAAGGCGAGACTATTAGTGGAGAGCAATTTCATGAGAAAGTATAACATAGGATCGTAGGACATCGTTTGTGTACTTAGAATCTTTAAAGGAAAACACTATTCATGAGTAGAGCCGAGGATTCAAGAAATAGTTTAACGTTCTCATCTCGGCACTGGAATCATAGACTTGGAACCTTTAATCATGGAATCATCTTTTTTTCATCCTAGAGTCATAGTCGTCGTCTTAGTCATCAAGGCTTGCAATATTGTAAAACTTAGTTTTTGGAGAAAACGAGTATTTAGGAAAACATTTGTAAACTTTTAGGAAGGAAAATCATGTTTTGAAATCAAGGGATTAGTTAAAACAACTATGATTTAGTAGTTAAAATAATAACCAAAAACTTTCCTTAGTTATTAAATGAAAATAAGTCAAAGGGGACAATAGGGAAGAATTCGGGAATAGTGGGCCCACCTCGAGTCAAATGAGGCGGCATATCAAATTTACGTATATTACAATTCATGGCGTCACTTGGGAAGGGTCTTAGGGTGATCGAGTCCTATTTGTGTAAGTTCTGGATGTCCAAGAAGTTTTTCCAACGTTTTATGCAAGTTCTAATTCAATTCTACTGAGTGAATAGTAACTATTTTCAATCTTAGATTCCGAGAAAAGGAATGGTCCTCGGGACACGTAGTCGACTTAGTACGTCTAAGACATGCCATAGAAAGAAGGGTGAAGCCTTACATACCTCGTTTCGCTCCTTATGGCACTCCAAATTCAAGCTCCAACTTCGCCAAAATCTACAAATTGGTCATGTTTACCAAATGTTAGTTCAAGTGTCTAGAAGTAGAATCTCAAAGTGACACTTGTCTACCGAAATTTCGGTTAAAGACTTCCTTTGTAAATACATCATTCCCCAAAATCATCTTAGCCAATTCTCATCAACAACAATCCGGGAATTCAACCCGGCCAAACCACCAATCATAATGTCGCAACAATATTAACAATTTCCAATTTCAATCCAAGATACATTCTAACAACCTAATCAATATACTACTTCCATCAAGACCTTCCAACTCCAAGGAAAACAATAACAACCTAATAATTCATATACCAACACTATCATACATGTCTCATTATCTTCCATTTACATGAACTTTACATAACAAGTCTCCAACTATCACAACTTCACTAAACTCATTAAGCTTCTATTTGCAACATGAAATCAATAATATAACAACCAAGATATTAATTAAAACATGCTCTCCATTCATTCATAAATCAACACATACACGGCTACACAAAATCCATACCATACGGCCACCATCATATATTTATGCACAACTACAACCTTTCCAAAATCATTCAACTTCCATTATCAACATAACATTCAAACACTAAACAAAATAGTTAGTACACAATTCCTTCACACATATATACCTACACGGCCACACTTCCATCTTTATGTTCCATATGAGTTTCATCCATTTTCTTACACACTACACATGCAAAAATCATCCATAACATGCAAGAAGAGTCAAACCTTACCTTTTCCTTCAATTCTTCACTTGAGTAGAGATTCCAACTTATGTGAATATGAGTTATTCTTGCTCCAACAACAACTCCCTTCAACTTGCCAAGAACCTTTTAATGAATTGTTTAGCTAGGAGGAACAAGTTGAAAGCTTTCTCTCCTTCTCTTTCTCTTCCTTTTTTTTTCGGTTTTTTTTTTTTTTTTTCTATGGCCGAATGCCCAAGGTTCTTTCTCCCTCTTTCTTGCTCTCTAATTCTCTTGAAGTCTCTAGAAAATTTGATGAATTTAGATGACTTGGTCATCTTTTAAAGTCATCCATTAAAACCTTATGGGCCTTGGCCCATATTTCCTTTGGATGGCCACACTTGGCCCAACTAGTCAAGTCCACACAATCTTTTTTGTCATCCAATTCATGAAAAATTATTTTCCAAGTTCCAAATTTACCCTTCGTCTTCCTCCATAATTCCACGAAACATATTGCGAATTTTCCTTTATGCCCTTGACCTTTCTTAATAATTCCGCTTCTAAATGCTTCATAAGCCTTTCATATGCTTAGCAAAATAAAAATAAGACCTTGCTCATCGTCCTCCCGCAATTGTCTTGAGTTATCTATGGTATCCTGGAGTTAAGTTAGAGACTTTGAGTATAGTGTCGTGTGTGTGATATGTCACTTTGTGAGCGTCACGTAAGCTTCGATGTATTATTATGCATTATGTCATACAGATTTGTTTTGTAATCGGCTATGTATGCGATATATCAAGACGCATTATGTTACGCATTCGTTATGACTACGATTTTACTTGATTTGAAAAAGACGAAAAGTATGATGTTCTTTGAAAATTTTCCTTCTGCATTTTGACACGTTTTGCGGGCCCATTCTGATTATGCGTATTACGAAAGTCAGCGGGTTCGCTCGGCCCTAGGTAAGGGTCGGGTGCCCATCACGCCCTATCGAAAATTAGGGTGTGACAGTTACTTCGGTAAAACTACAGTCCGGGAAGTGTGGGGACTATCTGTATACGGTAAAAACTAGATATAAGCAAGACCGGTGAGACCGGGGACCGGAGATAAGAAGAGACAGGCATGATCACCGAGTCTTCCCTTAGAACTGGTGATATTGCACCGGCTGCGGTTGACCTGAGAAAAGTGAAGCAAATTTGTTTGGTCCGGTATCACCGGACCAAACTCCGCATTACAGCCAGTTCGGTTTCAACGTGACCGAGTTGATCGTGGCCGTTGGTCCGGTTTCAACATGACTGAGTTGATCGTGGCCGTTAGTCCGGTTAATCGCTATAAAATCGTCACGCGTCAACATCGTTCGTCACATTGCACCGACGACCGCTGTGTGTCGATCGTACGGTAACCAACCCTATCCTTTTAGGGTTTCCTTTATTCTGAAAAAGGCTTTATGTTGTAGGCAAGGCTATAAATAAGAGGCAGTTCCCTACTTTGAAGGGTTAGCTTTTCCAAGATCAAGAACATTGTAATAGAAATTATATATTGAAGCTCTCTCTCCTTTGGTCCGGATCAGTGGCATTTTATGCTTATTCTTCCAATATAGTTGGCTTAATCATAAACATTTGTATCTTGATTCGAATCACTAACGCATATGTTCACATACATATGCTATAACACGCAAATCTATAATTATTTTCTATAAACCCAAAATAGATTAAAGTTCATCCACATATCATATACCTCACTTACAAATTCAATTGATTACCTAAATTCGGGGTAAACAATGTGATAGAGATGGCTAACTTGGTTTCTGGCCAGAATTTCTGGAAAAAGACAGGGTGGAATCCATTAGGGACAAGTGTTTTAAGGGGATTAAAGGAGTGTAATGCTTTTGAGATTTCCTCCAAAGTAAGGTTGCTTGCTAGATTGTAAAAGCCAACAACATGTAAGAATCTACGCTTAGGGTTTGGTTTTAAAACAAATTATGCAAGAATTGTAATATAGAATTAGTAATACATGAATTATAATAGTAGATTATTTTTTTATCTGACGTCTGATTTATTGTATAAAAAATTGGGCATACAGTGTATAACTTAAACTCGTGTTTGATTTAAAATTGTACAAGAGTTCGAAGAGACATATAAGGGTAGTTTTGGCATTTTGATTGCTCTATATCAATATAAAACTTAATCATGATATTATCATACCACATTGATCTTGGTATAAAAT
Source organism: Lycium ferocissimum (assembly GCF_029784015.1). Taxonomy (NCBI): domain Eukaryota; kingdom Viridiplantae; phylum Streptophyta; class Magnoliopsida; order Solanales; family Solanaceae; genus Lycium; species Lycium ferocissimum. The sequence continues at coordinate 13,738,848 of NC_081352.1, forward strand.
AGTGTGCAAATTGATGTTGTATACGGGTGAAACCGAGGGCACGAGTACGCTCGGTTTCCCGTTGTTATGATTACGCTCGGGTGAAGCTCAACCACCTCACCGGGATCGAGGAGCTCGAGGCCGGGCCAGACGAGGTAATAACGGAAGGATGATCGACTGCCATTAACAGAAGACCGAAATATCCGCCATCACCCGGATATTCCGGCGTCAATCCCGGCGACGCAGCTGTCACCAGATTTACTTGCTTTATTTAGAATTGTATTATGTTTGAAATTCCTCTACTATATAAAGGGGAAGCCTTCATTCATGAAAGGGGGTTGGCAACACAAAAGAGAGAAAGGATTCACATCAATAATCATAAAAGAATATAGCATTTGTTCCCATCTGTTCTTGAATTTTACTTCGATTGTGTTTCTTGATAGCTCGTAACAAAAGGATACCGACCTCGGTTCTCTGGCCTGAGGTCACGCGAATTCGGCATTTGGTTAGATCTGATTATTTGTTCGTTCCATTGTATATCGCACTGTTCAAATCTTTAATTGAATTTAGCTGTGTATCTTAGGCACCTCATATAAATTTAACTATCTGTATTTTCATGGTAAAACAGTTTGGCACCCACCGTGGGGCCTTAGATATTAGCGGCGGTTCAATAAAACACTGTGTTCAAACTCGATATTTTACACTTGTTCTTTAGGTTTGATTTCGTGTATACAGAAATGTCGGATTCACATTCTGTCAACTTTCAAGTGGAACCGAGCCATCACGAGCATGACGGCGGTGATGCACCGAACCACGGCTCCCCCTGTTAATCCAGCTCAAGTTGGTTCATCGGTGGGAAATATTTCGGTCGGTGATGATAACGGAGCCATGCTGCAGCAACTCCAAAACCAGTTAGATATGGCCATGGCTCAGTTGCAGGCCCAGCAAGAGATCATAGTGCAATTGCAAAATCAGAATCAGGCACCCGATGTTGCTCCGTCAGAACCGACCCAAGATACGGAGGAAAGGCAGGTCTCGCAGAGTAACGATGGACTCCTCGGGCAAAATATCGAATTGAAAAGAATGCTCATGGAATTGACCGAACGAGTTGAATCCGGTAAAAAGAAGATAGAGGCGAACGATAAGAAGGTAGAGAACTATAATTCGAGGGTCGATCAAATACCGGGGGCTCCGCCGGTGCTGAAAGGGCCGAATTCAAAAAAGTTTGTTCAAATGTCGTTCCCGCCGAGCGCGGCGCCAATGAAAATCCCCAAAAGGTTTCGCATGCCCGATATCCCGAAATACAGCGGGACAACCGACCCAAACGAGCATGTAACTGCATATACATGCGCTATTAAGGGCAACGATCTCGCCGATGATGAACGGGAATCGGTGCTACTTAAGAAATTCGGAGAAACCCTGTCGAAGGGAGCTATGCTTTGGTATCATAACTTGCCCGAGCATTCGATTGATTCATTTGCCATGCTTGCTGATGCTTTTGTTAAGGCCCATGTCGGGGCTATCAAAGTTGAAACCCGAAAGTCAGATCTATTCAACGTCAAGCAACAAGACGACGAGACCCTCCGCGAGTTCGTGGCTCGATTTCAAATGGAGCGCATGGACTTGCCACCAGTTATGGACGATTGGGCCGTTGGGGCTTTCACCCAAGGGCTCAATTCAAGGAGCTCAATCACCTCGATGGAACTGAAACAAAACTTGATAGAGTACCCGGCAATCGCCTGGGCTGATGTGCATAAGGGCTGATGTGCATAACAGATATCAGTCGAAAATAAGAGTCGAAGACGATAAGATTTTGAGGGCCGCTTCGGTGTCATGTCACTCGGGTAAAGGAATCGATCATACGAAGAGAGTGGTGGATCGAGATTCCAGAGCATCCTATGACCGGTACCAGCCATATTCGCTCGATCGAAGAGGAAATGGGCGTAACACTGAATCGGGCAAAATTGATAGGAGAAATGACCGAAGGAGCGACCGAGGTCCAAACAACCGCGGGTTGGTTAACAAAAACGCTGTCGAAAGAATTTCGGGGAACAGAGAGATTCCAAGGTTATCCGAGTATAACTTTTGCGTCGATATAGCAACTTTAGCTGCGGCCGTTAGCCGGAATAAAGAAACAAGGCATCCGAGGCCCATCCAATCTGACCCGGAGAAGCGGGACAAAAGCCTTATTTGCGCAGTATCATCATACTCACGGTCACCGGACCGAAGATTGTCGGCAGCTAAGGGAGGAGGTGGCCCGTCTGTTCAATTTGGGGCATCTTCGAGAATTCTTGAGTGAACGAGCGAAAACCCATTTTAAAAACCTAGATTCCAACAAGCCGGATAGACCGGAAGAGCCTCATCAGGTGATACACATGATCATGGGAGGAACCGACGTGCCCGTGGGGCCAGTGATGAAGCGCACAAAGATCTCCATAACGAGGGAAAAGCGTGTCCGAAGCGATGACCCCGAGGGTGCCATCACGTTCGATGACGAGGACATGGAAGGCATTGCACAACCACATAATGACGCACTGGTAATCTCTATCCTTGTCAATAATGTTAGAATTAAACGTGTGTGCCGATTGACCTGTGTAGCTCGGCTAATATCATCCGATGGAGAGTCATCGAACCGGGGCTACTAGATCAGATCGTGCCTGCCATCCGAGTCCTCAATGGATTCAACATGGCATGCGAAATGACCAAAGGCGAGATCACTCTACCAATCAACATGGCGGGAGTTATGCAACAGACAAAATTTTATGTGACAGAAGGTGATATGGGATATAATGCACTGCTGGGCAGACCGTGGATTCATCTCGTAAGGGCGGTCCCTTCGACTATGCATCAGATGTTGAAGTTCCCGACCCCAGAAGGTATCAAAACCGTCCGTGGTGAACAAGAAAGTCGCGAAAGAAATGTTCGCGGTCGAAGAATCTGCTAAGACCATAAAAGCTCCAAATCGGACTGAAGGGAAGAATGTCAAATAGCAATCACAGATCCCAATCCCGAAATCTTCGAAAGATCGGAACGGGGACACACTAGATGACGAGTTAAAGTTCGGAGTACCGAGAACCTTTGTGGGGCTCGATGATTCTGACGCCACCAAGTCCACCGTTGAGGAGCTCGAACAAGTGACATTGTTTGCCCATTTGCCAGAAAGTAAAGTATACCTGGGCACGGGATTAACGCCCGAGCTCAGGGATGAATTTACTAAGTTTCTTAAAATTAACTCCGACTGTTTTGCTTGGTCCCATTTAGACATGACAGGTATCCCACCGGACGTGACGACACACAAGCTGAGCTTGGATCCGAGTTTCTCCCCGGTCAAACAGAAGCGAAGGCCGCAACCCGAGGTGAAGCATGCTTTCGTCAAAGACGAGGTAACCAAGCTCCTTAATATAGGGTCCATTCGAGAGGTAAAATATCCGGATTGGTTAGCTAACATTGTGGTAGTACCTAAAACTGGGAATAAGTTTAGAATGTGCGTAGATTATAAAGACCTGAACAAAGCCTGTCCGAAGGATTCTTTTCCTTTGCCCAGCATCGATCGCATGATCGACGCTACCGCGGGTCATGACACGCTGAGTTTCCTTGATGCATACTCCGGATACAACCAAATCCAAATGGACCCGGCAGATCGAGAAAATACCTCTTTTATAAATAGATTCGGCACATATTGTTATAATGTAATGCCTTTCGGCCTAAAAAATGCCGGTGCAACCTATTAACGCCTAGTCAATCGAATGTTTGAACATCAAATAGGAAAATCCATGGAATTTTATATTCATGACATGGTCGTTAAGTCCCCGCGAGCAGAGGACCATTTGAAATTTTTACGGGAGACTTTCAGCATACTAAGGAGATACAACATGAAGCTGAACCCGAAAAATGCGCTTTCGAGTCGGATAGGTAAGTTCCTCGGCTTCATGGTGTCAAATCGGGGAATCGAAATCAACCCGGATAAAATAAAGGCCATCGAAGATATCACTGTGATAAACGACATCAAAGGGGTACAAAGGTTAACGGGACGCATAGCCGCCCTAAGCCGGTTCATTTCCAGATCCTCAAATAAGAGTCACCGTTTTTTCTCGTTGCTCAAGAAAAAGACGGACTTCGCATGGACCACCGAGTGTCAGACGGCTTTGGCAGAACTCAAAAGATACTTATCAAGTCCACCGCTACTCCACACACCGAAGGCGCACGAGCAGTTGTATTTATACCTGGCAGTGTCCGAGATTGCGGTAAGCGGTGTCCTGGTTCGAGAAGAGAATGGAACGCAATATCCGGTTTACTACGTAAGTAGAACTCTTGGTGACCCCGAGACCAGGTATCCGCATTTGGAAAAACTCGCTTTAGCTCTGTTAAGTACATTTAGAAAATTGAAACCTTACTTTCAGTGTCATCCGATATGCGTTGTAACGTCGTACCCCCTAAGGAACGTCATGCATAAACCCGAACTCTCAGGCCGACTGGCAAAGTGGGCTGTAGAGATTAGCGGGTATGATATTGAGTACAAACCCCGAACCGCAATCAAATCCCAAATACTGGCAGATTTCGTGGCCGATTTCGCACCAGCCATGATCCCCGAGGTCGACAAGGAAATGCTTCTTACCTCGGGGTCTAGCACGGGAATCTGGACCCTTCATACGGATGGTGCATCCAATGTAAAGGGGTCCGGGCTGGGGATCGTCCTCAAACCCCCCTCAGGTGACATAATAAGACAATCTATAAGGTCAGCTGACCTAACTAACAATGAAGCCGAGTATGAAGCTATGATTGCAGGTTTAGAGCTGGCCAAAAGTTTGGGGGCCGAGATCGTAGAAGCCAAGTGCGATTCCCTCCTGGTGGTCAACCAAACGAACGGGACCTTCGAAATCAAAGAGGACCGAATGCGGAGATACCAGGAAAGATTACAGGTTGTCCTTCGCCGGTTTAAGGAGTGGACATTGGAGCACGTACCCCGTGATCAGAATAATAAAGCAGATGCCCTGGCAAATCTGGGGTCTTCGGTCGAATCATAAGGGTTTTCCTCCGTAGCTGTGGTGCAGTTAACGAAATCAGTGATAGAAACTGGCCATGCCGAGGTAAACTCGACTAGCCTCACTTGGGATTGGCGGAACAAATACATAGACTATCTTCAAACAGGGAAGTTACCATCAGATGCCAAAGAATCACGAGCCCTCTGAACCAAGGCAGCTAGATTTTGTTTGATCGATGGCCAGTTGTACCGAAGATCATTCCATGGTCCCTTGGCCAGATGCCTAGGACCAGGGGAAACCGACTACGTTCTAAGGGAAATTCACGAGGGCACTTCTGGGAATCACGCGGGGGCCGATTCATTGGTACGTAAATTGATCAGAGCAGGATACTACTGGAACGAGATGGATGGGGACGCCAGAACCTTCGTTCAGAAATGTAACGAATGCCAGAGGCACGCCCCGTCCATACATCAACCCGGGGAAGAGCTGCATCCGGTCCTCTCCCCATGGCCGTTCATAAAATGGGGCACGGACATAGTGGGACCCTTTCCGTGGGCTTCAGGTAAGACACAATTTATTCTACTTATGACTGATTATTTTTCTAAGTGGGTCGAAGCACAGGCACTCGAGAAAGTCCGGGAAAAAAAGGTCATCGATTTCATCTATGATCATATAATCTGTCGATTTCGGGTACACGGCCGAATCACATCGACATAAACTAACTTACGTTTTGGGTTCTATTTCTCTGGAAATGAAAATTTACCAGCGGGAATCAGGTCCGCTGTCCTGATTCGGACATACCTGCCTTGCCAACCCCGATCCCTATCTTCGTCTAGACCGAGAAAGCGGGCGCTTTTTGGCTCGTTTGGAGAGTTTAATCATTCCCCTCTAAAGACATGGGCTGTACAAATGGAGAAGGTGTGGCACCGTGAACGGGACATTCGCGTTTGTAGCGAAATGCCTGAGGAGCACAACAATCCTCCAAAATGATGGATGAATTTGGCCGAGGGTGACCTCATACCAAATGCAGAAGTCGACCACAACCGGGTCGAGTGTGGTGAAGGTGAAAGGATAAGTAAAAACGCTTAAATACCCTTTTATGTGAGTCGTTATGGATTCGTCTTGGTCGGGAATAACGACCTCCTTTCCTTTCCACCCACAATCCTCTTTGAGTTGCTCGAGTTTATTTGGGGGAATCGTGCAACGGTATTCAGATATGTCGATACCTCGGTCCCCCTGCTGAGAAGGTTTCTCAACCTTGAAATCTCGAACTGTCGAATAATCCTGAGGAACAAAGTCGGACAACAGTAGTTCAGGTCTGGGAGCCGAGGAGGATTCACCAGCCTTGGTTTTGGAAGGTTTGCCTGTCATTTTGAAAATATGAGGGATAAAGATGCTAGAAACAGATGTTTGGAGATAGGAACGGTGTTTAAGAAGAAAAGATGAAGATATGAAGGTATGAAGGTTTGGAGGTATGAAGATATGAAGATTGAAGAACTCAGAGCAGCAACGAAGGTAAAGATTTACTTTGGTAAAAATCGTAAAGTGAAAAAAGAAAGGGGAAACTCGCTTTTTATAGAGTGGGGCCGAGACGGTTAATCTTCCGCAACCGTCTTCAAAGCCAACGGGTGCCAACACGTGGCGGTGTCGAGGGCGGATGTGACGGATGGGACTTTGATCCTATCCGATCATGAGAAGCGTACGCGAGAAGCAACGGGACGTACATCTTCGAACAAATCGAACATATCAACATTCCGAAGAAGCCCAGGTCGGATCTTCGAACGAATCCTCCATAATCTTGAGAAAGCTTGTAAATATCTCGTAAAGGGTGCTATTTCGAACCGACCCTGATCGAGTCTACTAACCGTATTCTCGGTTACGGAATGAATATTTATGAATTACGAAATTCAAAGCAGGAGCAAGATACGACGGGTTCGTTCAAAGTATGGATAAACGGTTATTGATAAAATACAACGAAAGTATGTTCTAAACATTTAAGTACGAAACACCACTCGAGGAATGCTCGATAAAGTCAAATAAGAATCGGTTCCAACATTCCAAAAGTTCTTTTCCCATTTCATAAAAACCCGATCGTGCCAGGTACATCAGTACATAAAAAAAAGCCCTATTCTATGGCCGGTGTTCGAAAAACGATAATAAAACGGCTACATCCCTAAGCCGAACTAATGAGTCGAGGACAAGATCTCCGAGTATAGCCACAGGATGCAGTGGTAACTGATGATACCGGTTAACTGTCCCCACGACTTGCATCAGGGGCGGAAGATCCGGGGATATCCGGTTCAGGCAGATCCTCCTTGTCAAGCACAATCACCGGTGCGCTTTCACCAGAAGGCATCTCCCGGCGAGTTCCCATGATATGGCAAGTTCGAACTCGAGATCCAACCCCCGAATGTACAATGGGAAAACTGCCGACCTCCCTACTCCTGGGTAGCCTCGATGGAGCATGTGCCCCTTCTCTGCCGAGCCACATCCTCGGTCATTGACCTCGCCCTGGGAGCCTTCCTCGACCGAAGCCCTGGAAATCAAAAGACATTAAGTCGAGATAAGATACAGAGGAATATAGATCGGAGTATTCGGGACAAGGAGTTACCGTGATCCTTGCCTTTCCACCCATCGGGTGCCATCCTTCTCTAAGTACGCCCTAGGCTATGAGAAGCCCTGAGAAGGGCAATCACCCACTCAAAGATAGCAGCCTCAAGTACGGGCTCGGCCCAATCGGTGAAGGGTTCCACACTTCGGGAAATTCGACAGGAGAGGGGCAGTGCAGTTGAACCGTGCATATCATCACAAATCGATTCAGCCACCCCCTGTCATAATCATCTTCGGGGTCAATGAGACTGCGGCTTCCCCTGGGAATCAACTGAACGGTCCCCCATCGGATCACTCGAGGTACATATAAATGGAGTAAGTGGTCGAGGGTAAAAGCCACCCCGACCGCATTGGCTAATTTTTCAATACAGAACACAAGCCTCCAGATCTGAGGGGCTATCTGACCGATACATACCCGATATCGACGGCAGAAGTCCTCGATTATCCTATGAACTGGAAGCACGAACCCAATGGCAAAGGGGTACGTGTATAACAACGAGTAGCCAGGAACATGATGAGTTATTTTTACACCATCCCCGACGGGGAGAAGGTCAACATCCGCGCCTAAACGGCAATCTTCCCTAACAGTGGCAATGGCGCTATCATCAATAAGAGATTCGAAACCCTCCACCGGGTCGAGATGGTGAAGAACTCTACAGTCATTCGCATAGCTGAAACCCGACGGGACAATGCCCACAGCAGTAGATTCTAACTCCCTGTCTGGGCCTTCGGTTCCAGCTGGTGGTACGAATGAAGACTGACCCTCACCTTGGGTCAGTAATGGAACGTACGTCATGGTTGTGTAATGTTTTCTTAACGTAGGCTTAAAGGGGAAGCAAAAGTGAGATTTGAAGAAGTATGGACGCATGGGAAAGAAAGGAAACATGGGCTTTATATAGAAGAAGATTTTTTGGGATCCTGTAGCGTATCAAGAGTCCTGATTCAAGGAGGATTCCCCAAAAAGATTTGGCGGCTGGTTAATAATGACCCAGCATTGGGTAGAGTGAGGTTTGACTTAAAGGTCCCATTCCCTGTCGTCAATAACTGCGCCACGGGAAATGGGGGGACTATCTGTATACGGGTGAAACCGAGGGCACGAGTACGCTCGGTTTCCCGTTGTTATGATTACGCTCGGGTGAAGCTCGACCACCTCATCGGGATCGAGGAGCTCGAGGTCGGGCCAGACGAGGTAATAACGGAAGGATGATCGATCGCCTATTAATAAGACCGAAATATCCGCCATCACCGGATATTCGCGTCAATCCCGCAACGTACCGTCACGCTGCATTTACTTGCTTTATTTAGAATTGTATTAGGTTTGAAATTCCTCTACTATATAAAGGGGAGGCCTCCATTCATGAAAGGGGGTTGGCAACACAGAAGAGAGAAAGGATTCACATCAATAATCATAAAAGAATATAGCATTTGTTCCCATCTGTTCTTGAATTTTACTTCGATTGTGTTTCTTGATAGCTCGTAACAAAAGGATACCGACCTCGGTTCTCTGGCCCGAGGTCACGCGAATCCGGCATTTGGTTAGATCTGATTATTTGTTCGTTCCATTGTATATCGCACTGTTCAAATCTTTAATTGAATTTAGCTGTGTATCTTAGGCACCTCATATAAATTTAACTGTCTGTATTTTCAAGGTGAAACAGATGTATAAACTCATATCAGGAGTACTTATACATGATTCCAAGGAGAAATCAAACATTGGATAAAACAGCATCAAAGTTTATACTATGATTATTTCACTAAATCCATTAAACCAAACAAGCTAGAAGAGCATAAACGGGTAACTTGATGAAACCGCTAAAATTGCACTAAGCATGTAAAATTTTAAATATAGGTACAACTTTAACTCTAAAGAAAATTTAATAACCCTATCAATTATTGATGGTTTAATTTCATACATGGTACGATAACTCGACCCCTTATTTTGAATTTTTAAGTTTAAATCATGTTTTGACTTTATGTATAAGTTGTTATTAATATTTTGACGTGTTGGTATGGTTTGGCTTCGAATTCGAGGGGCTCAGGGTGGTTCCAGACACGCTAGAACTTAAAAACCAACAATTGAAAAGCTAGGGCATAACCCTGGTGCCTGAAATCACGAGGGGGACGACCGGGACCCCGATGAAGGGAGTTGACCAGTAAGCCAGAGTTTTGTGTTTCGTGATTACAAGGAAGTGACTATGAACACGGAGGTCAAATAAGTTGACCCATCATGATGTTGAAAAAATATTGTTTAATATCTCAAAAATAACTATTATGTCTGACAACTATAATTGTATGACAATTGATTCCACTCCTTGAATAGCTATTTATTGGCCATTATTCGTAATTCATTTCTAACATTGCATTTGGATTAGTAACAAACCTTTGACTCTCTATTTACTCTTGTAACCAACCTTTTTATTATCCTTTAATCCTCATAACGTTTACATTTCTCCCATTTAAGACAATGAATTGTGATCGTCTTAGTTATCAGAACGTTGGCTGAAATCTTCCTCCTAGGCCTATAAATATTGGATAGTACTTTCTTTTGAAACAGATCTAAAGTGAAAAACATTCTTCTTTTTCTTATTTTCTTTTGCTGGATTTTATAATATTATTTAATCTTTGTTAGATCCTGACTCCTAGTTTTGTACTAGAAGAGCTTGTTGAATCCTGGGGGATAAACCTATACCGGGTGAAATATCCTTAAGGACAGTGTCTTAATTGACATGCCTCAAGCTTTGAAGAATTCGCTACAGTGTTCGTGATCAAGTATTTTCCGTAAGATTTTCAACAATCTTAAGGATATTTCTCATTCTATTCTTACGGAAAATTGAAAGAGAATAACTTAGCTCAATATGTCTAAATTCCGCGTAAATAACCTTAAAGAATTCTAAACGTTGTTGCTTTTGCTGTGTCTGGTTATGCTTCAACTGAAGGCTGAAATCGTAAATATTTCAATCCTTTGCCTGGGAATATTTATGAAACTGATTTTCCTGAGAAAGGAATCTGTGTTTTTCTCAAAGAAGTGTACGAGTATATGCTTATGAGCCTTATCGAAAAGGCTACAATTGGTAAACACATCATGGAGCAGTGACTTGGTAATTGTTCCTATCATTGGAGGTAATTTCGTACAATTTCTGTTTCAATGTCAGTTGACCTCCAGCTATAAGGTATGTCTACCTATTAATGTATCTACTAATTTTAATATTGACAACATGGTTATATGCATTAAATCCATAGCAAATAATAGAATCTTCTAGGGAAAGATCAACTGTGTTGAGTGTGGCAACTAAGCCATCATAGCCCTTTATGCAGAAGAAGAGTCGAAGAAATGAAATCTCGCTAAGTAAAATAAATTTGATTAAGCGGATGATATAATTATTGTGGTCATTTCTCGATCTATCTTGTGGCTAATGTGAGATATTGGGTGTTAGATGACTTTGGTGCTACTAAGCATAGTGGCGCTAATATATTTTTGTGTTCTACACCCAAATTGAAGAAGAATAATAGTTTATTTATGTTGGTGATTCTAGAACTACTCAAGTTCTTGGAATGGAAAAGTTCTTAGAATCACATCTGAAAAAAATTAGTGTTAACTGAGGTGATACATGTTCCTAATAGCTAAACCAATTTGGTTTTTATGAAATTACAAGTTGGGTGAAGGTTTTACTTGAGTTTGATAAGGTGTTAACAAAAATAACATTTTTGTGGGCAGTACATATTATAAATATGATTTATCTGTGCCAGATAATCACTATTAGAAAATGAGTAATTTGTGGAGGTTGAAAGTTTCAATTCGCGGAGGTTTTAGCCTCTTTTAGCAACTAGCGGAGGCTAAAACCTCCGCGAATTGCAACTTTCAACCTCCATAAATTGCCCATTTTTTTGTAGTGAATTTTCAAGATGAAAATATTAACACTTTATTTCCTTGACTGATTCATGTTTAGATTTACTATTTTAATATTGTATTAATGAATCTTTGGTATAATAGTTATGTTTGAATATGGTTGTTACGTTAACCCGTTGAACATGCAACAAATCATTCGGATGGTCTTAAAATTCAATCTGTTTTCTTATAGTAATAACTACTTGTTTGAATCCAAAGATGTGAAGTATGTATGTTGGATTATATCGACTAGGCCGTTAATGACGTTTGTCTTGAAACAATTTTTAATAGCCTTAATGGCTTCTATGACAGTTTAATATGGAGATGTTATCATATGATAGAGGTCAATTTCCTTGTCCTATAGATATTGTTTAATATGTTCATTGTTGTATATGATGAGAATAATAGAAATATTCTTCTTCTCTATTTTATCTTTGATATAATTTGGTGTATCAATTTGTGTGTCACATATAAAGAGAGATACATTAAAAGTAAACTGGATTTTTTTTTTTTTTTTTTGAATTGTGGAGAAGTTATATTTTTAGACTGAAATATTTGAAATTGTGGGAGTGTCTTGCTAATGTTATGCTACTCAATTTTGAAAAGAAAAAAAAGTATCTTAGTGGTACCACAATTATGGTACTAAACATAGTAAATTTTTGGAGTTGGCTGGTGATGAGGCTAAGTGGTTAAGAGACCTCTTAGTGAGTATTTCAATTGGAATAAAAACAACATTTGAGTCTTTACATTGTGGTTGCCAAGCACCAATAGCTGTAGTGAAAAATAAACTTTTTTATTGAAAAAAATAAACATATTCATTTGAGACAATGTAATAAAGCAGCTGCTATGAGATCAAAATTTTTCAAAAATTATGTGAAGTCAGATGTGAACTTGATCAATTCACGAACTATAAGAAACATCGAGGGGAATGGAATTTCTTAGTCAATTTGAGAAGATCAACAATGATGGTAACCCAACCTATGTGATTGGAGATCCCATGAATTAGGTTCATATGGGTAATGTTTAATAACAAGTCATGAGTTGATTATGTATGCACTATTAAATTATGTCCTTTCTATGGTGTGTGAATATAGTGCAGAACTGCAAGACAAAGTGAGGTTGAGTTCTAAACACTTTATCCATTATCATATCTTTTATAGGTGGTGTACCGCTGGTGTACCGCTCTACAGAGTACACTTGATGGGTGGACCTATATGAGTGTGGAGTGGTGCCCCTCCTATGAAATTATGATAGGTTTCTAGAGCACCCATGAATACCAGGACACGCGCATGGCCTCTTAGCGCAAAACCACGATAACGACAAAGATTGTGCGAGTATAATGTGATAGAATAAGACTATAGGTTAGAATTATTGGTTCTTAGAAGTTCTAAACTTCACCAATTGTTTTGTAAGCTTAATCTTATTTTATTTAGGTTTGGTTCATAGTATACGAGACACCAGATTCGACGCATTGTACTCATATGTGAAAGCCCAACAAAACTTCTTATTTCATTCTATTCCTTATTATTCTTTTTAAGATAATGGGGGGATTGTTGAAAAAAAATTGTTTAATATCTCAAAAAGAATTATTTTATCTGACAACTATAATTGTATGACAATTGATACTGCTCCTTGAATAGCTATTTATTGGCCATTATTCCTAATTCATTTCTAACATTGCTTTTGGATTAGTAACAGACCTTTGACTCTCTATTTACTTTTGTAACCAACCTTTTTTTTGTAACCAACCTTTTTATTATCCTTTAATCCTCATAACGTTTACATTTCTCCCATTTAAGACAATGAATTGTGATTATCTTAATTATCAGAACGTTGGCTGAAATCTTCCTCCTAGGCCTATATATATTGGATAGTCCTTTCTTTTGAAACAGATCTGAAGTGAAAAAAATTCTTCTTTTTCTTATTTTCTTTTGCTGGATTTTATAATATTATTTAATCTTTATTAGATTTTGACTCCTAATTTTGTACTAGAAAAGCTTGTTGAATCCTGGGGGATAAATATATACCAGGTGAAATATCCTTAAGGACAGTGTCTTAATTGACATGCCTCAAGCTTTGAAGAATTCGCTACAGTGTTCGTGATCGAATATTTTCCGTAAGATTTCCAACACATGATAGTGGCCTTGGCATTGCGAACACAAAGAACATTGATGAGGTTCAGTCAAGGAGAGGTTACTCTCCGCTGTCACGTGATGTTGATTGCAATCGCGAAGGTCTGACTTGTTCAGCCTCTGCTATTCCGATGAAAAAAATAACGGGGTATAAAAATAAACAATGATGAACAGTCACAAATTTCAAACAATATTTATGCTTTTTTTGGCTAAGAGGACCTTGTGGGTGATTTATTTCTATGAAAATGATTGAGTAAATGATTCCTTAACAATCTAAGATGCTTATACTTAATGTTAGTTAAACTTGAGATATCAAAACATTAGATTTGATTGGTGAACTTGGGAATTTCATATCTAGTTTCCCTGATTAGGTTGTTTGGGGATTTGAGAGGATAATTGGACCCTAATCAGTAATCTAATTACATATTTGGAATTTTAAGTTTGTGGGTAATTCGAATTTATAATTAATTTTGGGGTTTGACTAGAGAGTTGATGTTTTGGTTAACTTTCCGTTGACTTGGACTGATGTTTGACCTATAAATATGGGATTGACCCCCAACTAGAAAAAATTGCCACCTTTAATCGATATTTTGCATAAATTTAGGCCATTAGAGGTCGATTGAGAGGTGAAGTGGACGTTTCAAGATTAAGGAACTTGCCGGTTTTGAGATAAGTGAGACTTTAATATATTGTATGTTTGATTTTCTAAAATCATGATTTAACTTGCAGAATACTTGAAATTGGCTCTGAAATACTTAGTACGTTATGGGGAAAGTACGTATTAGTACATGTATGCTACTTTGAGCTAAAAACGTAATTTTTTGAGATTTCTTTCTCTACCAAAGTTATACTCTTCTATGATATTAAAGTTATACTCTTCTATGATATTAGCATGATGGGTTGATACATTTTAAGGCATGTATTACACCCGTTTTAATATATTAAGTATGGCATACTAGTTTTGCACAATTAGGTGGCTTGACATAGTATGTGTTGTTATTATATGTGATTCAGCATATGTATAAACCGTTATGCTTCAGTTAATGTTATTGAATTTGCAATGTTTGTATATGTGCTTGTTGCGTTGGTTTGATATCTATATCATGTTGTTTGGTCTACTGTCCTATTGGCGAGAGCCTATGGATGATTTGGTCTAGTTGTCCTACTTGCGATGGCCTATATTGTGGTCTAGCATGGCTTAATTGCGAGAGCTTATCGTGTTGGTCTAGTAATTTACTGTGAGGGCCTATTGTGCACATGATTGCAAGCTAACAACTTCTATGCTCTTGAGTTAATTTACATGCTATGGTTATATACTGTTGTGCACGATACTTGTGGACTTGCTTCAACGGGTCTGATAGGAGTCGATCTATAATTTTACTAGGTCCTTGTGGCTCACCATTTTATGCACTCTGCAAATCCTTATACTAGTATCGCTGGGGGCACACTAAATCTGATTCGAGGCGTTTTGAATTTCCAGCTGAGGTGAGTCAACCACATCTGTTCGTGGTGACTTATATTTAGCTTATTGCTATATGTTTCTATGTTGGGTTGCGTCCCTTGATTTCTATATACAGATTCTATAAGATGATCCTTGACTGTGTCTATTGGGTTATGTTGGTTTCACGCTTAGTACCTTATATTTTGGCTTTCGTTGTCACTGGAATTTTAGACCTTTATCCAAGGAAAAGGTTCCCATCCGGTACTTCTTCCTCCACTTTTGTCCAATACATCACTTGATTGTTGACACATGTCACAAATTAAATCAATGAACCAGATTTTTCCAATTCCATACAGCTCCTTTTCTTCCCCATTCTCTACATTAAAATGAATAACGTCGCTCCGTCTATAATAAAAATAGTGGCCAATTCGATAACTTTAATTTTCACGGCGGCTTCCAATGCCGTCGAAGAAGACGTCCATCCATTGATGGCGCATCTAACCAACCACTTAGCTGTATTTTTACAAATTTGACGATCTTGGGTCCTATAAATTCAAATACTTTCTTTATAATTTTTCAGAATCAGAGTGGTTTCTAAAATCAAAAAATTCAATTTTTCAACCCCAATATTGTGAAGTGTTGAGAAGCTACGAAATGATTGCATTAGTTTAAGTCATAATTTTTCTATAATTCCTCAATTATTTTGCAGGTTTTCATAGTATTATTATATAACAAAAAAAATCATCTTTAAAATTTAGGATGCGATCGTTTGTCTTCTCACAGTTTGAAATCAGAAGCTTGAGTCTTATGTCACAGGAATGTTTTAAAATTAAAAAAACGAGTGGATTAGTTATAGGAATGTGCATATTGTTAAGAAATAAGCGAGCGATGCAGCGGAACCGATTAGGATGCACCAACACAAGAACAATCTTTTGCAAGAAAGCAATAAAAGTAATGAACACAAAATTTACGTGAAAAACCCAAGACGGGAAAAATCACGGGGCGCGAAGCACAGAGAAACCAACTATAAGGTGAGGAGTACAAAACGATCTTAACAGGTTGTCGAAGCACAACGAGATCAAAGGAAACGAAAGATTACGATCTCTCAATGAAAACTCTCTCTAACCTAAGTGTGGAATATAGTCTTGTGTGTAGTCTTGATAGTCTTGATAGTTGTTCTCTTTTTCTTGATGTTCTGGCTGAAAATCTCCTTTAAATAGGGTTGAAGATGTTCAAATTGGTTTAGGGTACAGCCAGTCAAATCCCATTTGGAATGGGACAAGCCAGTCGAATCCCAGTTGGAATGGGACAATTTCGTGAAACCCTTTTGGGACATATTCTAACAATATCCACCTTGGACCAAAATACATCAACGTCGACGATCGTCACATAAATCCCGAAGGGCAATTTAAGCATGAAGAACACCAACTAAGTCTAAGCAATGCTTAAACTTAGTAGTAGCAACGACTTAGTTAACATATCTGGGATTCTACGACGTGTGAACTTTCTTTACCACAATCTCCCCTGCAGCAATAGTATCTCTAATATAGTGGTATTTAACGCTAATGTGCTTGGTCTTTGAGCGATGAGAATCGGCCTTGGTAAGATGAATAGCACTCTGGCTATCAGAAAATACAATGATAGTACCCTGTTGAACACCAAGATCAAAAAGAAGACCTCGCAACCATGTAGCTTCTTTAACACCTTCAGTTGCAGCGATATACTCAGCTTCGATAGTAGAAAGGGCTGCAATAGATTGTAATTGTGCTTTCTAAGAGATAGCACCAGAGCACAGTGAAAAAATGTAACAAAAAATAGACCTCCTACGATTGAGATCACCACCATAATCAGAATCAACGAACCCACACAACATTATAAGACGATGCCTTGGCTCTATCAAATACCAAACCAATATCAAAGGACCCTTTCACATAACGAAGAATCCACTTCACGACATTCCAATGATCCTTTCCAAGATTATGCATGTATCGGCTCACCATGCTTACCGCAAAAGCTAAATCAGGTCTAGTGCAAACCATAACATACATAAGGCTACCAACAACACTAGCATACGAGATAGTAGACATCCTCTCAATGTCCTCCTCGAACTTAGGACAAGAGTCAGCAGACAGTTTGAAATGAGCAGCAAACGGAGTAGAAACAGGTTTACAATTAAACATATTAAACCTATCGAGGACTTTCTCAAAATACTTCCTCTGAGACAGGTAAAGCTTCCCAGCTTTTCGATCCCTGGGAATCTCCATACCTAGAATCTTCTTAGCTGCACCAACGTCCTTTATCTCAAACTCAGAATTAAGTTGAGATTTTAACTTGTTGATCAAAGACTTGTCTTTAGAAGCAATCAACATATCATCAACATATAATGACAAGTAAACGAAGGAACCACCAGATAACTGTCGAAAATTCACACAATTATCATACTTACTACGTGTGTAGTCTTGCCCAATCATAAAGGAATCAAACCTTTTGTACCACTGTCTTGGAGCTTGTTTAAGGCCATAAATAGATCTTTTCAACCGACAAACAAATTTCTCCTTGCCAGGAACAACAAAACCCTCGGGTTGCTTCATATAAATTTCTTCCTCTAACTCTCCATGAAGAAATGAAGTTTTAACATCAAGTTTCTCCCACTCCAAGTCAAAAAGAGCAATAATAGTAAGTAACACTCTAATGGAGGTATGACGAACAATAGGAGAGAATACTTCATTAAAGTCAATACCTTCCTTTTGGTGGCAACCACGAACCACTAAGCGAGCTTTCCATCTTGCTTCTTCAATCCCGGGAATGCCATCTTTTAGTTTATAGATCCATATTGCAGTCAATGCATGACAGCCTTTGGGCAGCCCACATAACTCCCATGTATTATTTTTGTGCAAGCTT
Source organism: Lycium ferocissimum (assembly GCF_029784015.1). Classification (NCBI taxonomy): domain Eukaryota; kingdom Viridiplantae; phylum Streptophyta; class Magnoliopsida; order Solanales; family Solanaceae; genus Lycium; species Lycium ferocissimum. Next base: position 13,756,779 of record NC_081352.1, read on the forward strand.
TCCATCTCTTCTTGCATAGCCACTAACCAATTTGAGGAATTAGGACAAAAAATTGCCTCAGAGTAAGTAAAAGGATCAACTCCTTCGGGAATTTCTTGTGCAACTGCAAGAGCATAAGCAATAAGCCCATCATCATCAATGTTAGCATATCGAGCGGGCTTCTTTATAACTCATCCCAGTCTATCACGAGAAATAACATGATCATTCTCCACCTATGGCTCGACGGGACGTATGGTACTAGTACTTGGCTCATCACGAAGCCTCCTTTTAGCTTTGAGAGCGTAGAAGAAATAGGGCCAATTTCGTAAGCTTTATGGCTCACTTCTGCCTCCACCTTCTCACTAGCATCTTTCATATCATCATTACCCGTAGAGGAAACAACAGACTCTTTCCCAGAAGATAACATAACGGCCTCATTAAAATTACATCCGACTCGAATAATTTTCTTGGAGCTAGGACACCACAAACTATATCCTTTAGACTCGGAAGCATAACAAGAAACATGCATTTAACAGCTGCGGGGCTAGCTTCCCATCATTAACATGAGCAAAAACGGTCGTCAAAAACTCTAAGAATAGAGTAGTCGACGGGATTACCAGACCAAACTTTTTCGGGAATTTTAAAGTCAATAGATGAATGTGGAGACAAATTGACGAGGTAACAAGCCGTAGAAACGGCTTCGGCCCAGAAATCATGGCGGTGCCATAAACCGGCATTTAAGAGCATACAACGGGCTCTCTCAAGTAATGTTCTGTTTATACATTCCGTTCTGCTGGGGCTTATGAACGAGAGTGTTATGTCTAGCAATACTATAAACAGCGCAGAACACATTAAACTCATTACTACAGAACTCCAAACCATTATCAGTCCTGAGCTTATTAATTTTTTGGCCAGTCTGGTTCTTACAAAGGCTTTGAATTTCTTGAAATAGGGAAATGATTCACTTTTTTGTCTTAGGAAATAAACCTAGACTTTACGAGAAAAATCATTAATGAAAGTCAACATGTAGCGTTTTCCTCCAAGGGAAGGAACTTTGGAGGGACCCCATAAATCCGAATGAATATAATCAAGAATGCCCTATGTACAGTGTTTTGCTATGGAGAAACTAACTCTTTTCGGTTTCCAAAAACGCAATGATCACAAAAGTCAAGTTTACCCGTACCAATTTTACCAAGAAGACCTCTTTTGCTCAGAATGGTCATACCTTTCTCACTCATATAGCCTAGACGCATATGCTATAAACGGGTGAGATCATTGTCGGATAATGAAGTAGAAACTGCTATAGACCCCGTCACAATTGAACCTGCAGGTAATAGAGAGTCACACGTCTTGTTCCTTTCATCAAGACCAGAGCACCTTTTGAAATCTTGAGAACTCTACCTTCAGTTGAATATTTACATCCAATAGATTTAAGAGTACCCAGAGAAATAAGGTTACGTTTCAAGTCAGGAACATGACGAACGCTAGTCAAGGTCCTGATAACACCATCATAGGTCCTAATTTTTACAGTGCCAATCCCAACAACGTTGCATGGGGCATCATTCCCCATTAGGACAACATCACAAGCTTTCTCATATGTTGAAAACCAGTCCTTATGAGGACACACGTGATATGTACATCCACAATCAAAAACCCATTCAGAAGAATTTTTCTTGTCAACAGAGACAGCCATCAAAACATCACCTTCGGAATCACTTTCAACAACTCCTGCTTCAGCGATTTTCTACAGCATTTTGTATTTTTTTCTCTCTACTTTATTCTTCAATTTATGACAATTACTAACTACGTGGTTTGTATTCTTGCATAATTTATCATTGTTGAGTTTACAGCCTCTAGACTTGGATCTAAAATTCTTTCTATTACTCTTTCTATCATGGGATCTTCCTATAACCGACAAACGTTGTCCTTTGTCTTTTGAACGCACTTCAAAATCAAATTTTTGTTTGAACAGCAAATTAGATTTGGCATCCTCATAAGTCAGTGTTTCATTACCACCATATAGCGTGATTTCTTTAAAGTGCTTATACATAGAGGGTAGGGGGACCACCAACAATATTGCTTTATCCTTATCTTCGACCTTAACATCTAAATTTTCTAGGTCAAGAATAACAGAGTTGAACTCATCAAGATGATTTTGAATTGGGGTACCTTCAGCCATAGAGAATGTGTATAGTTCCTTGGACAAATTTTATTTGCGAGACTTTTCGTCGTAGAGAGACTCGCTTCAACCGGAGGCTGGCAGTAGTCTCATGAATAACCTCGCGAAGAACCGTCTTAGATAGACATAGTTGGATATTTGAAAGCGCCTTTTCATCCAATTCCTCCCATTGATCATCTGTCATAGACTCGGGTTTCCTGGATTTCCCAAGAAGAGCCTTCTTTAATCCGTTCTGGGTGAGAATGGCTTGCATCTAAACTTTCCAGATACTGAAGCTTATCTTGCCGTCGAACTTCTCGATAACAAACATGGTTACGGTAGACATCCTGGATCTTGAACACTCTGATGCCACTTGTTAAGAAATAAGCGAGCGATGCAACGGAACCGATTAGGATGCACCAACACAAGAACAATAATGCAAGAAAGCAATAAAAGTAATGAACCCAAGATTTACGTGGAAAACCCAAGACGGGAAAAACCACGAGGCGCGAAGCGCAGAGAAATCAACTATAATGTGAGGAGTACAAAACGATCTCAACAAGGTGTCGAAGCACAACGAGATCAAAGGAAACGAAAGATTACAATCTCTCAATGAAAACTCTCTCTAACCTAAGTGTGGAATATAGTCTTGTGTGTAGTCATGATAGTCTTGATAGTTGTTCTCTTTTCTTGATATTGTTCCGGCCGAAAATCTCCTTTAAATAGGGGTTTAAGATGTTCAAATTGGTTTAGGATACAAGCAGTCAAATGCCAATTAAAATGGGACAAGCCAGTCGAATCTCAGTTGGAATGGGACAATTTCGTGAAACCCTTTTGGGACATATTCTAACACATATAGAGAGTAGAAAGGGGTGTATCATATTTAGTTGTGTGGACTTTAGTATTGGAAAATCTGGTTCATTGAGTTAATTTGTGACACGTGTCAACAATCAAGTGATATTGGACAAAACCAGTGGAAGAGTTACTGGAGGTGATCCTTTCCCTTTATCTATGATGCGATCTTTCCTTGGTTATGAACTCACGTTAGAAACAACAGATATAAATGGTTCACCTAATAGGTAGAAGCTCTTTAGGTGTCGATTGTTGTTAATAAAAGTATATCGTGACACGGATAGTCACTAAACTCCTCTTTTTTTTTTTTTTAATCAATAAAGCCTCTAAATTTTAACTATTTAAAGTTATGATTTATATTACTTTCTTACTAAACATATAAATTTTGTATAGAAAAGACTAAAAACTCAATATCTGAATTCACATCCAAATATTAGTAAATTTTCTTGTTTTTATAGATTTATTCAACAAATATTAGTAGAGAGAAATTTGGCATCTCAAATTTCAAGACCAGTTTTCGGCTTCTCTTCAGAGAGGTGAGTGGATATATAGTTAATTGATGAAGCATTTGACAGTCTTTAGGAACATAGTTGGAGTGTCTTTGTTTTAGACAAGGACATTGCTACTGTCCCTACCAAACATATACACTTACTTTCCTTAATGTAAAATCTTGTGAAAGTGTTCTGACTTTCTCCCTTCTTATTTCCTGTAAGACACGTGGGCATTCAAATATACAACATCGTAGTAGTTGATAAAAAGAGTATCAGTCATCATCATCTACTTCATACTTGAAAGTTACTCCTATGGACTTGTACCCAATCCAACCAAAAATGATTCCCCTCTGACTATTGGGTGGGTGAAATTTATGGTAGTTCATATTCAAATCTCAATAGAAATAAAAAGAATATTAGGTAATTTCTTTTTATTTACTTAAATTGTTTAGGATATAATTACTTGATATTTGTAGAATTTTTGACCAAAATAAGCTATTATTTTAGCCAATTCACCAAAATAATACATTCTTTTGAAAAATTACAGAAGTACAATAAACGTATTCCGCAATAAGTAGAGTAAACGTATTCTGCAATAACGTATTAGGCATTATTTTATTCAAAAAATTGAACGGCAAAAAAGTTAATGGTTAACGGTGTTAAAGGGTAATTCGTTACTGTGAGCAGGGGCGATTTTATGTACTAATTTTGGGTCACGTGAACACATGGTCTCTCCGTAAAACTAGATATTTTATGTATATATTTTTAAAAATTGGTATAATATTAGCTTTGAGGAACACACATCTACTGAAATTTAAATGGTCTTGACTTGGTTGAATGTTGAGTTATTTACCTAAAGGTCTAGGGATTAGCTCCCACTTAATACATTTTTCCTTCTTTTTTTTTAGTGGTGAACTCATGCTCTAGAAATTCTAGATTCGTCTCTGACTGTGAATAACGTTTTATGATTAATACATTATTGTGAGTAATGTTTTATGGTTAATTAATTTGGTTTCAATGTTCCACTGATTTGAGTGCTTTATTTTATGGAGTATATATGATTCACTAAGGTCTCTTAGTCTGCAGCTTGATGGACACCATTCTTAGCTATTGTTTTGCTTCATACTAATTTAGTTCCAGCAAAGTGAATTGAGAGACCAAATTTAGTTGTTGTTTTGCTTCTAGAAAATGGAGTATTTTTCGTTAAGCAGTAGATATGAAAGATGGTTGCTTCTTAATATTCATATATGAAAAGATCGTGATATATGAGTAATGATTACTAGTAGTTATTATTGTAAACTAAAGACATTGTATCTTTAATTTCTTTTGGGTCTTAACCATCTTGCACTTTAAAATGTATAAGAAAATGCTAAAAGGGAGAATTAACCAACTTCTGCTCATATAGTTCTCATTGCTGGCGTTGTTTTGAAACTGAAAAACTGCTACTTTACTTAGCTAATCAATACTTTTTTAATCCTAATCAGTACTTTTTTAAGGGTAATCAATATTGTCTGTAACGTTTTATAGGTACATCAATCAGAAGGGTTCGCAATTTGTAGAATTCTTTGCAGGATTGGACTGCCCGTGCCTGAATTCTGTAGAAATGTTACTATCAGTTACGTTTTAGCCTGAAGTTATAACTCTGAGTTACGACTTTAAAATCAATCAATGTCAGATTTTGTGTTCTTTAGAGTCGTTCCTCACAGTAACTTATTAACCATAAAACGTATGTATTAACCATAAACATACTAAGTTATTAACCATAAAACGTATGTATTAACCATAAAACGTTACTCACATTAACGAATTACCCTTTAACACCGTTAACTTTTAATTTTTTTGCCCGTTGAATTTTTTGAATAAAATAATACCTAATACGTTCTTTGCGGAATACGTTTATTCTAGTTCTGTAAATTTTCAAAAAAAACGTATTATTTTGATGAATTGGCTAAAATAATGGCTTACTTTGGTCAAAACCCATATTTGTACTAGTGAATGTAATAAGTACTCATTGAAATGGTTATGGTATGTGTCAGCTGGCCCATTCACTATAACAACATTGTTGTTGTTGTTGTGTCTCAATCCAAGGCAAGCAAGGATCAGTGAATCCTTAATGTCTATTGCGCAACTGTTAAACTCATTTCATTCAGTATTATATAAAATAAGAATTTAAATAAAATACACTAAAAGTTCTCTAGTTTTTCTAAGTACGTATAATCTCTGGTATTACTAATGGACCCCTATAAAGTATCGGACCTAAAGCAAATATCTTACGTGACCAAAACTTAATTATAACTAAATAGCATCACCTACATAGATCTTGCTTTGGACACCACCATTATTATTAAAAAATAAAAAGAACAATTATTCACAAAGCAAACCTAGTAGAGGTATATATGTGAGACTAACTTTAACAATTTCTTAGGATGATAACCCAATGATGTAATTTTATTACAAAAGTTCTAAGATTTATGTCTGTTGCTATGTCATTTGTCAAGTGTCATCTTCTTTTCACAGGAGGATGAAGGTTGAAATGTTACCCTCAAGTTTCAAGCAGAAAAAAAAATGAAAACTCACCAAATCTTTGCTTCAAGATTCAGAAAGGCCAACAACAATATAAAAGGTAGCCATATAAAGAAAAGGAGTTATAGAGAGACAACAAACTCTATATATTTCTTTTTTCTGGTGCCAACTAACCAGTTGGTAAATAACAACTTCATATTTCTGATTTCTCATAGAGACTCCTAATTCCAATTTTTATTGGGATTATTGAAGATCTTTGAGACCAATTATCTAAGGAAAAATGGGGACTTATTTGATCACTCTAGTTGGCCTCTTGTTTGTGTTCTTTTCTTATGCAGGTAAACCTGCAGTCTCATATATTCAATCAATTAGTATTCATCTTTTTTTTTTTTTTTGTTTATTCTCAAATTAATATGTGTATTAATCTTGCAGCTGCTTATGATCCACTGGATCCCAATGGGAATATCACTATTAAATGGGATGTCATGTCTTGGACTCCTGATGGCTATGTTGTAAGTTTCCTTTCCTAATTCTCGTGAGTTAATTGTTTCATCACCATTTTTGGTACATATTTCATCACCATTAACTAAACTGATTTCTTCAATTCATTTTCCCTAAATATTGAGTTCTCATTTTCCAGGTTACTAGTTTTTTCTTTCTTGGAAAGTTATATATCTGCGGTTTTCTTTGGATTATAGTTATACATTCCGGAAGCGTACATATTTCTTATAATATGAATGTAGTTTAAGTTGTGATGGCAGGTGTGGTTACCATTTTATTAGGTTACTTACCAATTAATGATATACCTTATACTCCCTCCGTTTCAATTTATATGAGCGTTTATTTGACGCGACATTTAAGAAAGAGGGAAGACTTTTGAAACTTGTGGTTCAAAATAAGTCTTGAAAATTTGTGTTGTAAATCATTTATAAAGTGAATTTGTTTCCGAAATTAGGAAAGTCATTCATTTTAGATGGGTTAAAAATGAAATAGGTTCAAACAAATTGAAACAGAGGGAGTATAAATTACCTTATACACGACATGATCGTGTAAGCACTTTTTATATACACCGCCAGAGCATGGAACATAAACTCATTAACTTCTAGCCGATCTAATAATGTAAAAACATCTTTACAATGTGAGTCTAGAAAAATTCAGCTCATTATTTGAAGCACTTTGTGTGCATGGAGATAATCCCAGGCGGGGGTGTTCGATGAATGTTAAAACTCACATTTTCGAAAAAAGAAGATAGATATACTGATAAGAATTCTAAGCTTGAATCAATCAAATTTACATTCTGAATTTGTCTCTGCTCCTAGGCTGTGGTAACAATGAATAACTTCCAAATGTACCGGCACATTATGACACCTGGCTGGACATTAGGATGGACATGGGCCAAAAAAGAAGTGATATGGACTATGATAGGTGCACAAGCTACAGAACAAGGTGACTGCTCAAAGTTCAAGGGAAATGTTCCACATTGTTGCAAGAAGACTCCCACTATTTTAGATATGCTCCCAGGAGTACCTTATAACCAACAATTCACCAATTGCTGCAAAGGTGTGTTAGTCTCAACATTTTATTAACAGATCTTTTTGAAGATTCAAATTAGGTTGGCTAAATTAAAGTGAGGTCCCATTTGTTTGCATTTAATCTTAATAATTCAGATCTTCATTATTAAGTATGTTCAATTTTTACGTCTGAATCCTAATTATTCATATCTTTATCATTACTTGCGTTTGTTTTATTAGGTTTACAATCACGAATGAGTCTGAATAAATCTAAATGATTAAAATATATAGCAAAATCTTAATATCATTAATATGTATATTCAAGGATTTCTACAAAGATATATGGCACTACACCATTACTACATCCACTTTCATTGCTGACCATCGCATTTGCCCACCATTATTAACTGCCACTACCCACAACCACCACCGTCGTCAATTACCACGGCCACCCGTCGCCACATTAGCCACCATTTACAGTCATCACCATCAACCACCAATATTCCAGCCACCAATCAATACTAGCAATCATAACCATCAGCCATTAGTATATATCGTCACCCACTTTCATCATTTACCACCATTAGCTATCACCATTGGCCACCACAATTATTAGCTGCCGCCACCAACTACCATAATCAACAACCATTATTAATCATTGTTGCTAGCCACCATCACCACCACTAGCTACTACCCACAACCACCACCATCATCCAACACAATCCCCAATTGGCACCCACAACCACCACCACATCACTGCCAAGCTACTGCCATATAATTTTTTTTAATTATTATATTGTTATATTATTAGATTAATTTAGTATGTTATTTAAATTTTAAATTTATTAATCTTAAAATGGTTTTTTCATTATATATTCAAATGTTGAGAAAATAAATAGTCTTAATTATTTAATATTCAAATATGTATTCAGATTCGGACATTTAAATCTTAATGCACATCGTATATTCAGATGTGCATTTAGATTTAGAAGTCTGAATCTTAATAAAACAAATGAGATCTAAGTCTTAAGAATTTCAAAAGGCTCACAATTTAACCCTATTGTGTTTTTCAAGGTGGAGTTTTGGCTTCTTGGGGACAAGATCCTCAAGCTTCTGTATCTGCTTTTCAAGTTAGTGTTGGCCAAGGTGGTACCTCAAACAAGACTGTAAAACTTCCAAAGAACTTCACTTTGCTTGGGCCTGGACCAGGTTACACTTGTGGCCCTGCAAAGATTGTCCCTTCTACCAAATTCTTCACACCTGATCTAAGAAGGAAAACTCAGGCACTCAGTAAGTTTTACTTCATCAAACAGACTTGGTTTTGCATTTCATTCTCTACAATGGTTAATTAACATGTATTCTCGCGTCATAAAATCAATCAAATATCGTAAATGTACATGGTTTGGTGTAAATACTCGTGCAGATAAGTATTTTCTTGTGTTTGTTATGACAGAACTCATTTCCCAAGGAAATATATATTCTTGCGTTTGCGAATATATATTTTTCACTCACAAATTAAACACCGAAAAACACTTTCTAGGAAAACAGCTTTCATGAAAATAACTTCTGTCATACCAAACACACATTAGTACTTCAGAAAAGTTTTAAATTCATTACTAAACCATTAGCATTCAGAAATAAGGCATTTTGGACGTTTTGAATTCAAAAGGGTGCTTCAATATCATGAGTTGTTGGAAATTATGTTGATTATCATTTTCTTGTAATCAACATTCTCTGCGTTTTTGTGCAGTGACATGGAATGTAACATGTACATATTCTCAGTTTGTAGCCCGAAAACACCCAAGTTGTTGTGTCTCTCTTTCAACTTTCTACAATGAAACCATTACTACTTGTCCTTCTTGTGCTTGCGGTTGTGAGAACAAACACAAATGCATCAAGTAAGTCAATCCTTTCTGTACCTCAATTTCACCTGCATTGGAGGAGCATATTTATCTAAAACTTCTATAGATTGACAGTGTAAAATAATTTTAATCACTATTAAAGATCATCTAACAAATAACTATAGGTAACTAGTCATAATAAGCGAGATTAGCATCCTGAAAAATGAGAGAACATGTAAAATACATTGATAGTCAGGGGCGGACCCACGTTGAACAAAGCGGTGTCACGCGACACTGCTTGGTCGAATTCTTTTACTAAACATATGTATTAATATTATGCATAAAGTACTGCTGTATAATAAGAAAATGACACCACTTAATGATGAGTGTCTCTTGGTGCGTTGATTCAATGTTTGATTTTGAGGGTGGAGGTTCAACTTAAACCCCTGCCTAAACATATTTTTGGCAAATATAACCTTTATTGTTTAAAATTATGGTTAAGTAGTATTGTATCCAAGACCTCTAGTTTAAGACTAACAAATCAAACCAATTGGTCAAGGCTATCTCTTACCAATAAATGTAAGAGATGTGATCATTAATATTTTTGTTCTCTCTTCCATAAGTATTGAGGCTACTTATGAAAAATACTGTGTATACCACTATTGATAGTATAAAATTTATTTTTGCTAATTCTCTTGTGACAAACAGGAGCGACTCCAAACTACTTAGTGTGGTGGGGGTAAACACTCCAAGGAAAGATAACGCACCATTACTACAGTGCACACAACACATGTGCCCTGTTAGAATCCATTGGCATGTGAAGCTCAACTACAAGGAATACTGGAGAGTCAAGATTACTATTACCAACTTCAATTACAGGGTCAATTACACACAGTGGACTCTTGTTGCTCAGCATCCAAATCTTAACAATGTAACACAAGTTTTTAGCTTTGATTACAAGCCTCTCGTTCCATATCAATCGATAAGTAAGTCCCTGAACTCTCTCCAATACTGCATATATCTAACAGTTAATTTTGTCGTTCTT
>NC_081352.1:13767278-13839855 GCF_029784015.1 Lycium ferocissimum
TAATTCATAGGAATTTAGGGTGTAAAAGACCTCCATATATGAAATGTGCATTTTTCGTTCCGATTCTCCGCAAAAACCTTCAGGTTAAGATGAATTGGCCGGGATGAGTCGAAGAACGAACACGGGAAAGCGAGGTCGGTCGACCTTAGCCAAGATAATGCTCATTTTTCTTCGAGGCTTGGTGAACTCGAAACCATTATCACTCAACTCCGGGGGGAGCTTGACTTGGTCAAGAATGATGCCGTGAACATGGCCGAGAGGCATCGGCTGCTTGAATCCGAGAGTGCTAAGTATAAGGAGAGAATGAGGGTATCCGAGCAAAAAGTTGAGGATAGGGCCCGGATATGCGACGAGCTGAAAACCGAACTCGAGGAGACAGCCGAGGCTAATGACCTTCTCAGAGTCGAGTTCGAATCGGCCACTCAAATCCAAGGAGTCCTCGATGAAGAGAGAGATGAATTAGTAGCCAAGTTGGCCCAGGCTGAGGCCGATTTGGCGTGCCTTTTAGGAGTGTGAGGGCGCGAAGCTCATACCACGATTGCGGTGAGTATGAACGGTGGAAGTCCCGAGGGCCACCCTTGAGCAAGCCGAACATGGTTTTACGGATCTCCCGGCCTTGATACTCGAAGCCGGGGAGGAAGCCGGGAGAGCTCTCGTACACCGATTTCGAGGATTCCGGCGGCACGATTCGAGCGTTCGGTTCCAAACGGTACTGTATAGATCGCAGCCCGTGCTTAGCCTTTATTTTGCCTTTGCCTTTTCAGCTTTTTTTTTAATTCATAGGAATTTCGGGTGTAAAAGACCTCCATATATGAAATATGCATTTTCCGTTCCGATTCTCGCAGAAAACCTTCGGTTAAAGGATGAATTGGCCGGGATGGTCGAGAAGAACCGGCTTCTGGAAGCGGAGAAGGTCGGCCTTAGCCAAGATAATGCTCATTTTTCTTCGAGGCTCGGTGAACTCGAAACCATTATCACTCAACTCCGGGGGGAGCTTGACTTGGTCAAGAATGATGCCGTGAACATGGCCGAGAGGCATCGGCTGCTTGAATCCGAGAGTGCTAAGTATAAGGAGAGAATGAGGGTATCCGAGCAAAAAGTTGAGGATAGGGCCCGGATATGCGACGAGCTGAAAACCGAACTCGAGGAGACAGCCGAGGCTAATGACCTTCTCAGAGTCGAGTTCGAATTGGCCACTCAAATCCAAGGAGTCCTCGATGAAGAGAGATGAGATTAGTGGCCAAGCTTGCCCGAGGCCGACGGCGAAAGCTTCAGGAGCTGGGAGGTCGAAGCTCATACCACGATTGCAGTGGAGTATGAACGGTGGAAGTCCCGGAGGGCCACCCTTGAGCAAGCCGAACATGGTTTTACGGATCTCCCGGCCCTGATACTCGAAGCCAGGAGGAAGCCAAGAGAGCTCTTGATACCGATTCCGAGGATTCCTGTCACACCCCGATCTCACTAGGGTGTGATGGGCACCCGACCCCGTAACCGGAGCCGAGCGAACCCACTGACTCTTACTACGTACTAAATTTTTTTGAATCTCTAAGTCAAGTATACATAATAGGATTCTGAAAAATTAAACCTTTCGCCAAATCAAATAAAATATGTAACCGTACAAAACTTGTATCATAGCACATACATTGACTCCGAACCCACGACTATGTCTGCAAAGTCTCTAACTTCGGACAAGACATCATAGCATAGCACACTGACTCGACGACACTCCAGAATGGTTGGAGTTGCCAACTTCGCTGGGACATCATCTGCCCTGGCTTCGTCGTCGGTGTACTCCGCGCGTACGAAACGCAGCCCCGAAGAAGAGGGGTCGGTACGAGCAATGTAATCGAGTATGTAAGCCATGATACGAACATGGTATGAAAAAGTAGAGCATGTATAAGAGAGTATACTTGTACATATGGTGCATGTCATGTATGAAGTCTGTAACTCCGTAGGTATGAGTGCCTCTTAAGCGCGGGAATCACGCATGCTTAATGCGTGCGCGAACGTGCAGCCCGATCCATATACTATGCCGCGGAATGTGCAGCCCGATCCATTTGTATATATACATGTACGTATTCTTTCTTGAAAAACATCTCATTTTCATATATAAAGAAAATAGAACATACCATATTGCGAGGCGCACGGCTCCGATCCATTTAACCACTTATCCCGCGTCCGGCATCCCGCGTCCGGACGATATCATATCATTCTCCAACTGATCAAAGGGTCGCGCGCCTATAGCGCCTCGCCCTTTTCCCCATCTTCTCCCATATACATATATACATATACGTATACTTATACATGTATCATGTCGTAGCATGCGGGGGAGCCCGAAGAAGAGCTATAACTCTATCGGAGTCACGTAAGGTCGGTAACCTCCGATTGTATTATGGAATAATCATGGGCGCTTTATCTCACCTCGAAAGAACTAATAATAAGGCGAGACTATCAATGAAGGATAACATTTCGGAAATCATAAAACGGTCATAACATATCATTTCATATACTTTGAAACCTTTAAAATAGTCATTATCCCAAAATAGCTTAACATTTCATATCGTCATATTCATGGTAAGAACATATCCTTGACATATTCGTTCTAGTCATTTCCTCATATCTAGCATCATCATGGTCATCCTAAAATCATAGTCGTTGTTTTGGTCATAAAACTTTCGAAAATCGTAAAACTTGGATTTTGGAGAAAAATGGATATTTTGAAATCATTCATAAACTTTTAGGAAGGAAAATCATGCTTTGAAATCATAACTTCGAACTTTTGAAAATAAGGACGCTAAGGAGCATTTATAAAATCGCAACGTATGATTCATGCCATAGTTGGAAAAGGGACGAGCCTTAACATACTCGCGCTCGCGCCTTACTAGCTACGCTTGTTCGTCCAACTTGTTAGTCTACATTCAAGAAGATCGTCACTATCGTTAGATTCATCAACATATACTTGTCTTAACCTTTCAAGTACATTCACTTATGGTCTACCGAAATTTCGGCAGCATCTCCCCTGTAAATATACCACCCCCGAGAATCTAACTCGGCTCAATTCATTAATCAACAGCAATCCGAGAATTCAACTCGGCCAAACCAACAACAATACCAACAATCTTACCAATAACATTCCGTTTATATTCAATTCAATTCAATTCAATTCACGTAATCTTTCAACAACTCAATCAACATTTTACCTTATCCGAAACCTTCCAATTCCACAACAATCATACATCTCATTATCATTCATGTACGCAAGCTTTAACCACGACCTTCGTTTTACATCACATGATCCATAACAACAACAACTAAAATGTCAAATTACACCAATTTACATTAACTTACCAAATTACCTATTTCGACCATAATCACTTCACCCCCGTTTTCATGCATTGTCATCCATCTCCTTACATTACAACAACAACATAACAATCAAAATGCCAAATGGAATTGATTCATTTTCTCCTACACCAAACAAGGACCACACGGCCACTATACTATATACATTCGTCCATGAATTTTTTCACTTATTTCTTGGCACTTCAACAACAACCAACATGCTACATATACTACATGCATACTTTCTTGAATTCTCATTTTTTCATACATTACAACAACACAAGATTTCATAAAATTTATTCCTTTCTTTCCATAAATTTTCCATGTTTTCTATGCATCACCACAACAAGCAACACACTACATGAAATGAATTCAATCCTCCAAAACGTACCCGCAATACAACAAATTCAACATGTCAAATAAATTAGTCCATCACTTACATACACACCCCATGTACGGCTACAACTTCAACATCCATATTTTCTTATAAATTTCATTCTTTCCCACTTACTACAACATACCAAACCATTCATAACATAACAAGGAGATGAATTCTTACCTTTCCTTCACAACTTCTCAACTTAGCTAAGGTTGGAGTTTTGCACCAGCAGTAATCCTCTTGCTTCAACAACTATACCATGTCGGAGAGCATCCTTGAATTAGTAGAAATACCATGAGACAAAATTTTTTGGCAAGATTTTTGATCTTTCTCTCTCCCTCCTTCTTGGCCGAATTGGTTTCTTCTCTTCTTCTTTTTTTTTTCTTTCTTTCTTTCTTTCTTTCTCTCTAATTTCTTGAATTAAAAGATGACATCCCATATATATATATACATGTCTTCCACCAATTTTCCATATTTATAATTAAGCCCCTCAAGTTTGGTCACATAACTTTCTTCTTCCTTTTCTAGATTTTTCTTCTTTTTTTCTTGACTTTTCTTTTCTTTTCTTGAATTTTCTTCAAACTTACCAAAAGATGACTAATATTTTCTTCTTTCCTAGAATTTTCTTAAAATACAAATATGGCCCCTTTCATGAACTTTCATGAAACTCATGTGAAAATTCCCGTTTTACCCTCGACTTTTATCAATATTACCATTTTGTCCCCGACCTTCCGCATTATTTTCACGGCCCATTTTCCGAATTTCTCTTCTTTTGCCCTAGCCTTTCTCAATATTTCCGTCCAATAATATTCATAAATAGTATTCATAACCAACTTATGCACTAAAATAATTTTGAAAATGGTCTCGCCCCTTAACTTTCCCCGACGACTTCAAAATCTCCAAAAGTACAAAATACGGGCTATAACAATTCCGAGCAGACAGTATTCGAGCGTTTTGGTTCCGGTTTGTACGGGATCGTAGCACGTGCTTAGCCTTTATTTTGCCTTTGCCTTTTTGGTTTTTTTTTTTTTTTTTTTTTAATTCATAGGAATTTCGGGTGTAAAAGACCTCCATATATGAAATGTGCATTTTCCGTTCCGATTCTCTTTATTCTTTTGCTTGAATGCTTGTTATAACTTTTGCCCGAATTGTCGGTCCGTTTTAAGGACAAGCAGAGACTCGGAGTCATTTTTTTGGACTGTGCCTGAATATTGGCTTTTCTCTTTGTCCGGTACATTTTGTCCGGGAATTTGATCGAGTGGTTTGCCCGTGGGACTTATTTATGCTTTGTGAATTCAGACGTCTCCGAATCACGTTAGGCATTTTTAGGGCCGATATTTTTTTGGCCTTACCAATTTTTAATACAGCAGTCCCCATTTGGGGTGTTTACAAGATTTTGGCTCGGTTCAATGTGACCTTGTTGCCTTTGTCGAATTTCGACTATAATCCTCGGTATAGGGTATTTTGTTAAAAATGATGCCGAATTTCGGTGGTAATCACCAGGGTAGGCCGTTTTAACAAGAAGACACATCCGCAATGAATTTTTAATGATCTTAATATTGCAAGTATTTGCATGTACATGATATGAAGACTTCGTCCGTTTCTTCGTTTTTGCCGTAGCAAGTACTAAGTGGACACGATTCGTTCGATCGTTTGGTCCGTACATCGAAACCTAATACAGAAGGTCCGACTTTAGGCGAAGATAGGAAATACAAAAATCTCGAGGATTTTTCTGGGGTAGTATCTATTAGCGTTCACTTGCTTTGTTGAGCTCCTCCGTTTTTGACTAACCGGGGTAAACCTCGATGTGGGTATAGTAGTCCCCTAGTGCTTATCCGAGCTGCAAGATCGGGTAAGCACTATCAAGTCCCCACTCGTAGGGTGTGGCCCCGAGTTTCCGGGCATTTGTCCTCGTCTTTATCTAGTAACACGTTGTACTTATTGCCTCATTAAAAACCTTGTCGGAAAACCATTTTGGGACAAAACCGTACTAAGGAAAAGAGTGCAACATGTGTTTTTAGACCTAGAACCTAACTTTTTCCGTACTCGACTTCCTGCAAAAAAGAAAAGGTTAATAAATAAACACAAAGTGTTCATACCTTAGCAATAGTATCTCTTCAAATGAGCCACATTCCAGTTATTGCGCAACCGTTGCCCGTCCATGGGTTCTAGCTGATACGATCCTTTGCCCGTTACCTCGGTTATCTTGTACGGCCACCCTTCGGACCCGATTTTCCATCGTTGGGATTCTTGGTGTTCAAGGTAACTTTCCGAAGCACCAAGTCCCCAACTTGGAAATATCGAAAATTGACCCTCCGGTTGTAGTACCTTTCCATTCTTTGCTTCTGGGCTGCAATACGGACCAACGCGCTTTCGCGAAGTTCATCCGTGAGATCGAGTTTTACGGCCATGGCCTGTTCGTTTGACTCCTCGGTGGTGTACCTGAATCGGAGACTCGGTTCACCAACTTCTACGGGAATGAGGGCTTCGGCCCCGTAGACCAACGAGAAGGGTGTTTCTCCCGTGCTTGATTTTGATGTGATTTTGTAAGCCCACAATACCTCCGGTAGTACTTCCCTCTAGTGATGCTTTGATGTTTCAAGTCTTTTCCTCAGATTTTGAATTATTGTTTTATTCGTGGATTCCGCCTGTCCGTTCGCACTCGGGTGATACGGAGTTGATACGATTTTCTTGATCTTCAACCCTTCGAGGAAATCATTGACTTTGCCGCCAACGAACTGAGGACCGTTATCACAAGTTATCTCGGCCGGGATGCCGAAACGACAAATAATGTGGTCCCATATGAAGTCAATAACTTCCTTTTCTCTAATCTTTTCGAAGGCACAACGCTTCAACCCATTTGGAGAAATAGTCGGTCATAAACAAAATAAAACGGGTCTTACACCGGTGCCCATGGCAATGGACCAACAATGTCCATTCCCCACTTCATGAAGGGCCAAGGTGATATCACCGAGTGCAGCAACTCCCCGGGTTGATGAATCATCGGGGCATGTCTTTGACACCTGTCACATTTCCGGATAAAATTCTTCGAATCTTCCTCCATCTGGTTCCAGTAATAACAAGCTTTGATAATTTTTCGGACTAAGGCTTCAGCACCGGAGTGATTGCCGCAGGTCCCCTCGTGTACTTCTTTCATCACATATTCGATTTCTCCGGGACCCAAACACTTGGCCAGGGGTCCGAAGAAAGACCGTCGATACAATTGACCGTCTACCAAGCAGAACCGCGCTGCTTTTGTCCTTAGTGACCGTGATTCTTTTGGGTCACTCGGGAGCTTTCCATCTTGCAAGTAGTCGATGTATTTGTTGCGCCAATCCCAAGTTAAACCCATTGTGTTTATTTCAGCATGTCCGTTTTCTATCGCCGAATTCATCAAGTGCACCATAGTCTCGGGGTTGATTTCTTCCCCTTCGACCGAAGATCCCAAATTGTCCAATGCATCGGCATCGCTGTCCTCGCTCCCCAGGTACATCTTTGCGTGGTCCATTCTTTAAACCGGTGTAGTATCACTTGGATTTTTCGGATACCTTTGCATCCGTTCGTCCTTAACCTCGAAGACGCCATTCACACGGTTAACGACCAAGAGAGAGTCGCATTTTGCTTCAATTATTTCGGCCCCCATCTCGAGCTAATTCCAAACCTACAATCATAGCCTCATACTCGGCTTCATTGTTAGTCAATTTAACGTTACGATGGATTGTCGAACGGCATCCCGGCGGGGAGTTCTAAGGACGATTCCTAACCCGGAACCTTTGAGGTTCGAGGCCCCGTCCGTGTGTAACGACCAAATACCCGAAGCTTTTCCGAGGTTAGCGAGAAGTTCTTTCTCAACCTCGGGGACCATAGCGGGGTGAAGTCTGCCACAAAATCGGCCAAGATCCGGGACTTGATGGCCTTCGAGGTTTGTATTCGATATCATATCCGCTAATCTCTACGGCCCATTTAGTTAGTCTACCCGATAATTCCGGTTTATGCATGATGTTCTTTAGAGGGTAAGTAGTCACTACACATATCGGATGGCATTGAAAGTAAGGCTTGAGCTTTCTAGAAGCACTTACCAATGCCAATGCCAACTTTTCTAGGTGGGGATAACGGGTCTCCGCATCCCCTAAAGTTCTACTCACATAATATATAGGGAATTGCGTACTTGATTCTTCTCGGACCAAAACACCACTTACCGCTACCTCGGATACGGCAAGGTAGAGAAAAAGCTGCTCGTCCGCTTTCGGTGTGTGCAGTAGAGGCGGGCTGGACAAGTACCTTTTCAATTCTTGCAAAGCTCTTTGACACTCCGGTGTCCAAACGAAGTCATTCTTCTTCCTTAGTAAGGAGAAAAAATGGTGACTCTTATCCGAAGACCTCGATATGAAACGACTCAGCGCCGCTATCCTTCCGGTGAGCCTCTGCACTCCTTTGACGTTATTCACCACCTTAATATCATCGATGGCTTTGATCTTATCCGGGTTGATTTCAATCCCCCGGTTTGACACCATGAAGCCCAAAAATTTGCCAGATCGGACACCGAAGGCACATTTTTCCGGGTTAAGCTTCATGTTGTACTTGCGGAGTACATCGAAGGTTTCCTGCAAATGCTTTAAATGGTCCTTTCCAGGGACTTGACCACCATGTCGTCAATATAAACTTCTATTGTTTTCCCTATTTGTTCTTCGAACATTCCATTAACTAGGCGTTGGTAAGTTGCACCGGCATTTTTTAATCCGAAGGGCATGACATTGTAACAGTAAGTCCCATACCGGGTAATAAAGGATGTTTTCTCTTGATCCTCCGGGTGCATCCGGATTTGGTTATACCCGGAGTAAGCATCGAGAAAACTTAACATCTCGTATGTCCGGTCGTCGCATCGATCATTCTATCGATGTGAGGTATCAAAAATGAATCCTTCGGGCATGCTTTGTTTAGATCCTTATAATCAACGCACATTCAGAATTTATTACCTTTTTTCGGCACCACTACTACGTTAGCTAGCCAGTCCGGGTATTTTACCTCCCGGATAGAGCCTATTTTCAAAAGCTTTGTTACCTCATCCTTTACGAAGGCGTGTTTTGCCTCTGCCATGGGCCTTCTCTTCTGCAAATTTTCAAATTCACCGGGGGAACCTCCCGTCAAATATGGCTTTGTGAGTCGTCACTCCCGTGGTACACTGTCATATCTATATGGGACCATGCGAAACAATCGGCATTAGCTTGAAGAAATTTAATTAACTTGTTCACGAGCTCGAGGTTAACCCCGTGCCCAATATACCTTTCTATCCGGTAGATATTCGAACAAGATGATTTGCTCCAACTCCTCTCTTATTGACTTGGTTGCATCCGAGTCATCCGGCAAGACGAACGATGCGGGTACACGAAATCATCCTCTTCATGCCCGGGTCCGACCCGTTACGCTCCGTTGTCGAACCCGTGTACTTTAGTTGCTATTTAGGGTCCTTGCCGCCGATTGATTCACCTTCTTTTTATTCGGTTTTTTGGGAAGGGGTGATGCTTCCTCCACCGCGAACATCTCTCTTGCAGCGGGTTGTTCTCCCCGGATGGTTTTTATCCCCTCCGGGGTCGGGAATTTCAGCAGCTGATGTAATGTCGATGGCACGACCCTCATGCTATGTATCCACGGTCTACCCAGCAATGCATTATACTTCATATCCCCTTCGATTACATAGAACACCGTTTGCTGAATGGTGCCGTCAATGTTGACCGGCAAAGAAATCTCCCCCTTCGTGGTTTCACTTGCCATATTGAATCCACTGAGCACTCGGGCTACCGGTACGATTTGGTCGAGTAGCCTTAGCTGTTCAACCACTCTCCACCGGATGATGTTGGCCGAGCTACCTGGGTCAATCAAAATACGTTTAACTTGCGATTTAAAAATAAGAATAGAGATTACCAATGCATCATTGTGCGGTTGAATGATGCCTTCTGCATCCTCGTTGTTGAAAGAGATGGAACCCTCGGATACATAATCCCGGCTGCGCTTCTCATGAACAATGAAAACCTTTGTCCGTTTCATCACCGGCCCTCTAGGAGCATCAGTACCCCCAATTATCATGTTGATTATATCTTTGAGGTTCACGGTTCGGCCGTTTATGAGATTCCCTTTCCTTGTAGTGGCTTTTAGCTCGTTCACTTAGCAATTCTCGAAGATGGCTATTTTTCAGTAACCGAGCCACCTCCTCTCTTAGTTGGCGACAGTCCTCAGTTCTGTGCCCATGGGTTCTATGATATTCACATATCACACTCGGGTCCCGCTAGCCCGGATCTGACCTTAGTGATCTCAGCCATCTTGCTTCTGCGATACGACGATAGCCGAGACGAGGTCCGAAGTGTTGACTTTATAGTTGTACTCTGATATCCTTGGCAAGTCTTTGTTGCTGGCCGAGCTTCCAACATCACTTCTAAATGAGAGACCTCGACTGTTTGACGGGCGCTCGGTCCGTTTATCACCCCGATCGGAGGATTGGCTCGGGCCAACCCTAGATTTTTTCGACCTGAAGCTTGGCTTTTTCGAATGAGAGTATGGCCGATATCTTTCCCTCGATGGTCTTGACTCCGGATCGTAATTTTTCCTCGATCTCTTAGAGCTTTTGTTCATATTTACGGGCCGGTGGAAGTTCGAGTTGGTCATCCTCAACCGAATCTTTGATTCGTATACGTATGGACATCCGCCCAAGTCACAGCCTCGTATTCCAGCAAGTTTTCCTTTAGTTTGAACGAGGCCGTCGAGCTCCGAGGATTGAGCCCTTTGGTAAAAGCTTGTGCAGCCCATTCCTCCGGAACCGGAGGGAGCTCCATCCGTTCCCTTTGGAACCGGTTGACAAATTCACGCAATAACTCATCATCCCTTTGGGCTATACGGAAAATATCCGCCTTACGGGCCTGCACCTTTTTGGCACCGGCATGAGCTTTTATGAACGCATCCGCGAGCATTTCGAAAAAAGTGATTGAATGCTCGGGCAGATGGTCGTACCAAGTCAATGCTCCCTTCGACAGAGTTTCCCCAAACTTTTTCAACAACACGGATTCAATTTCATCCTCTTCAACATCATTGCCTTTTATGGCACAGGTGTATGAAGTCACGTGTTCCTGAGGGTCCGTTGTGCCGTCATATTTCTATATCCGGCATTTTGAACCTCTTCGGGATCAATTTCGGAGCCGCACTCGGAGGAAAAGGCCTCTGAATGTACCTCTTCGAATCCGATCCTTTCAGAATAGGCGGAGCCCCCGGGATCTGGTCCACCCGAGAGTTATATGTTTCCACCCTCTTCTCAGTCGAGTCTACCCGCTTTGCCAATGTTTCGAGCATTCTCAGAACTTCGGTGGATGAACCAGCTCCGGACCCATTACTCTCGACCATGGGTTTGGCAACACCTTTCGTCCTCTCCGGGGCCGTTTCATCATTTTTGCTTTGCAACTGGGCTATTGCGACTCCTTGTTCGGCAATAGCTGCCCTATGTTCGTGCAACATTTCAAAAATTAAACGTAAGTTAATATCATCCAGGGTATCCGACACTTTCCGACCTTGTGCCCGGGACAAAGTAATTGAATTGTGAGTATTTAAGGGATCGGTGGCCGGCGGGGCGGCATTCTCCTGGTTCACGGTGTTCTGTCGGTTGAGGCCCTCCCTCGAATCAATGGAGTTTGGGTCAATGGGTTCTGCTGGTAAGCCCCGTAGCCCACTGTTCTCATTTTTTGCCACAATCTCGTTGTTGTTGACGTGACCAGATTGTCCACTGCTTGCCATTTGGTCCGTTTTCACAGAGACGAATAAAAGATTTTTTCAATCTTAATGGGTAAGAGATAGAGACCAAAATCAAAGATCACTATTATCCTAGCCCCACGGTGGGCGCCAAACTGTTTACCCCGAATTTAGGTAATCAATTGAATTTGTAAGTGAGGTATAGGATATGTGGATGAACTTTAATCTATTTTGGGTTTATAGGAAATAATTATAGATTTGCGTGTTATAGAATATGTATGTGAACATATGCGTTAGTGATTTGAATCAAGATACAAATGTTTATGATTAAGCCAACTATATTGGAAGAATAAGCATAAAATGCCACTGATCCGGACCAAAGGAGAGAGAGCTTCAATATATAATTTCTATTACAATGTTCTTGATCTTGAAAAGCTAACCCTTAAAAGTAGGGAAATGCTTCCTATTTATAGTTTTGCCTTATGGGCCTTGCCTATAACATAAAGCCTTTTTCAGAATAAAGTAAACCTTAAAAGGATAAGGTTGGGCCGTACGGTCTGACACCCGTACGGTCATCGGTACAATATGACAAAATGATGTTGACGCGTGGCGATTTTATAATTGATTAACGGGACTAACGACCACGATCAACTCGGTCATGCTGAAACCGGACCAACGGCCACGGTCAACTCGGTCATGCTGAAATCAGACTGGCTGTGATGCTGAGTTTGGTCCGGTGATACCGGACCAAACAAATTTGCTTCACTTTTCTCAGGTCAACCGCAGCCGGTGCAATATCACCGATTCTAAGGGAAGACTCGGTGATCATGGCCGTCTTTTTATCTCAGGCCCCCGATCTCACCGGTCTTGCTTATATCCGATTTTTACCGTATACACAATAATACTTTTATCACCTTGATCCCTAAGATTAAAAATCTATCAAGTATTTTTCATACGAGCCTATCAGTTTGTGCAATACCAGCTATAAAACCATATCACAAAAATTATTGTCAATAGAATTAGACCCATCCTCAATAAGATTATTAGCCCTAATCAATGTAGCTTTATTCCTGGTAGAAGAGCTGTGGACAATGCCATTATTGTGCAGGAAGCCATTCATTCATTTAGGAAGTTATCCAACTCTAAGAAAAAAATGATTCTAAAATTTGATCTTGAGAAAGCCACTACAAGAAAAAATATATTTGGCAACAATTTTTTTTTTATTATTGCATAGACTTTTCCCAACGGCTGTTATTGCAATAACTTTTTTTGTTGTTGCCAAAAGTACTTTTTGCAACAATAATCAATACTATGGCAACAAAAAAGCTCATTTGCCAATAATAAAACTAAGTTGTTGCCAAATATTAAATTTTTTGTTGTCATTTCTATACTTTCTTGTAGTGAGCTTTTGATAGGTTGGAATGGTCTTGTATTTACCATTTCCTAAATGAACTTAACTTCCCCTATCAACTTACTTCCCTAATAATGAGTTGCATCACCACCACAAGCACTGCTATTATTATCAATGGGTAAACCTTCAGATTTCTTCCAACCCTTAAGAGAAATTAGGCAAGGAGACCCCCTGTCACCCTATCTCTTCATTATTTGTATGCAAGCTCTTACTAGAAGAATTGACCATGAAATAGACATGGGAAATTGGAAACAATTATAATAAGCCAGTCTGGCCCCAAAATATCCCATCTATTCTTTGCTGGTGATGTTTTTCTTTTTGGTGAAGCTACACCCCACACTGCCTCCTCCATTATACCCACCTTCAATGATCTAGCACATCATTCTAGGAAAAATATTAACTTTAAGAAGTCCAAGATTCTCCTCCAAAAGTGTTCCTCGGGAGAAGGTCCTCCAAATTTCCACCATGTGCAAATTCAAACCCTCTCAAAACTTTGGTAGTATTTAGGTTTTCCCATCATAAATTATCACTCCAAAGCTGCTGACTACAAAACTATCCTTGATAGAATGAAAAATAGACTAAAGGGCTGGAAAACTAAAATGCTACGTATGGCTGGCAGATGCACCCTAGCTCAAGCTGTCCTTAATACCATTCCAGTCCATCAAATGCAAATAAACTATTTGCCTGCTTTAACAAAGAATCATATTGATCGCATCCAAAGAAATTTCATTTGGGGTACTACTCCTGAAAGAAAAAAAGGGTTCACCTTATTAAATGGAAGTCTGCTAGCAAGCCAAAAGACAAGGGAGGGCTGGGGTTAAGCACGTAAAAACATTTCCTTACTATCTAGCCCAATCTGGAGAATGCACAAGAACAAGGAAATCCCTTGGGTAAAAATCTTCAAGAACAAGTACAAAAGGAATACTAACTGCTTCAAGAATAATGATTCTTATATTAGGAAAAGTATTACCAAAGTTGAAACTACTTTTAACAAATGAATTCCACCAAGAAGAATATTAAATTGATGCAATTGAGCTAATGCGACAACATAGATAAAAAAAGCTTTCTTCTCTCTCATCCTATTTTCATGCAAACCCTAATATGTAGATCTCAACCACTGATCATGGCCACCATGGCTGCTGGTCAGCCAACTACGGTGGCTGGCCAGCTTTCAACATCTACCATTCATGATCCACAAATCAATCCTCCCAAATTACAATATGCAAATCTACTAAAACCTGCAACTTTGAACAATCCAACACATACAGTGTTACAACCACTCCCACAAATACCTATGAAACCTATAACTTTTCTTCAAGGAGAACCTTATGTCAAATGGACAGAAGCGGAAATGAAGCAAATGAACATTATTGAAAATCTTCAACATGTTGTGGTGGGGAAATTCTCTTATGGTTGGCCAAATATTGAACAATTGTGCCGGATAATCCCTGCACAATGTGAAATAAAAGGTGAGTGCACGATTGGTTTTTTCAAACCCAGACATGTTCTTATCAGATTAACTTTGATGGAAGATTTTATAAATCTCATATCAAAACCTGCATACTGCATCCAAGACAAGGAAGGATACTCATATCAGATGAGACCATTAACATATGACTCAAAATTCAAGATTGATGAGAAACATCTATGGCAATGGCATGGATTTCATCCCAATCTATTGCCTACATATTTTGTTAAGGAGTCTCTATTTACTCTTGCATCTGCGGTGGGAAGACCTATACATTTGGATATGGCTACTATTAACAAAACTAGACCTAGTTGTGCTAGGGTTAAGGTGGTAGTTGATTTGTTAGCAGATTTACCAAAATCAGTGAGAATGGACATTGAAGATGAGAAAATAGGGGCAATAAGGACTGTAATGGTCCAAATTCACAATGACTATCTTCCTAAGTATTGCAAGGAATGTAAACTACAGGGCCATGATGAGTATGACTGTAGAGTTATAAATCCTGAATTAGCACATTATGGGAATGACACTAAAGGAAATGGAGAGGAAGAATGCAATGCAAAAAGCCAAGCAGATCACAAGAAGAACAATAAGGAGGATAAAGGGCAACAGAACAATGGAGAAACAAATCTTGATAAAGAGTTGGAAAGTGCAGAGCAGAAGCAGAACCATAAGTCCAATAATACTGATAAGCAAACGCAAGCAGGTAGACAGGACAATGGTAAACATAAGGAGAAGGAGAAACAAAACTACAGGGGTTATGATCATCAGTATAACCAGTACAAAAACTCTGCAAGAATGCTATCTAGTGGAAGAGTCCTTGGCAATCCAGGAAACTGGAATCCTATTAAAGACAATAGAGATTTCACAGTAAATGCTAAGAAGGCAGGCCAGAATAAGAAGAATGATAAAGTGGAGACTGTTACTAGTAATAAGTTTGCCACCTTGGTAAGCTTGGAAGAGGAGCAGGAAAACAGTCAGAAGGCACAGCAACAAAGGTGTGATAACACTGACAAGGAAAAGGCAAGAATCAGGGAAACAGTAATAGCACCAAATGCTCATAGACAAACAGAAAATAATATTTCCTTTGCAAAAGACATGGATGAAGAAAAGGAAAATGAAAGTAGGCAGGTTCAAAGCAAGAAACAGAACAAGGATGATGGGGATATCAATTGCAGTCAAAAGAATAGAAAATCAAATACTCAGTTCAGAAAGGACAGTCACAGATCTCAGGGAGAGTGCAAGCAAAAATAAGGATCATGATGGCAAGAAACAGGGTACAGAAGAACAAGAAGTATCTCAAACATCTGAGATACAAGCGAATGCCAATGTAAATGTTGAACTACAGGAGGAACTACCAATGAAACATCAAGTGGACAAAGTGATGCAATTACCTGAAGAGCCACCTGATGGAAGCAATAAGAGAGTTGAGAACAAGGGTGTGGGGGATGCTGCATCCTCTAAACCCAATGTAGAATGGACCCAAAGTAATGATCAGGAAGAAATTAATACACAACGAGAAGGGGGCATAGGGAAGGAAGAGAAGAACAACACTTTTGAAGTTGAAAGTAAAGGAGATACCATAGACTCTACCTCATCAAATGTGCAATCTTTGAAGATTCCAGGGGATAGCAAGTCAGATGATATAGGAGAAGATGATGAAGTGGCCAATACCTGCAATTCAGTAAATATTGAGTTGGATAAGAATGCTGGTGACATATCACCAATACAAGGTGTAAAAGTAAGGAAAGAGGGAAGATATGGCAAGCAAAACAGAGATAAAAGTGTTCCACCTAAAGCAAATGGTGGGGTACTGACAAGGAAAGCGTATGCTAAAGGTAGTGCGCAATGAATAGCTTACTTATATGGAATATAAGGTCTATAAACTCGCAACAGGCCTTTGAAAGAGTAGTTCTTATGCGCAGATAGAAGTAGTTCAATTATATTGCATTGATGGAACCTTTTCAACACTACAGACATATTGACATGTATAAATTATGGCTGGGGATGGGAAAAGCTTGGCATAACATAAACGGAAAAATTTGAGTTTTTGTTCATGAGGATTTCCAGTCAGAAGTTACAAGGAATACTGATCAGCTCCTATCATTAAAGTTAACTCAAATTGACTCCAATGAAGAAAGCATAATTACTATGATTTATTCTAGTACTGAAAGGGAAAATAGAGTCAGTTTATGGGATGACTTATATGGTATATCAGTCAACATGAATGCTCCATGGATGGTGGGAGGTGATTTCAATGTGATTCTAGATGAAGCAGAAAAATATGGGGGTTTGCCAGTATATTTTCCTGAGGTGGAGGATTTTGCTCACTGCTTGAACATCTGTCAATTAGAAGATATGGGTTTCAAAGGAAGTATTTTCACATGGTGGAATGGTAGATCTGATGATGTATGCATTTTTAAGAGGCTGGATAGATGTGTAGGGAATCAGGCATTCCAAGATGCTTTCCCAAACTTTGAACTGGAACACCTAATAAAACAAGGATCTGACCATTCCCCATTGTTATTATACTATAAAACTGATACCAGAGTTATCAAGAAACCTTTCAGGTTTCTGAATTTTTGGATTGAGCATGAAAGTTTTTTGGAGACTATTAAATAAAATTAGGAGGGCTGGTACAGTCATGATCCTTTCTTCAATATTCACAACAAGATGAAGAAAGTTAGTAAAGCTTTGACCAAATGGAGTAAAGACACATATGGGGATATTTTCAAACAAGTTGCCACTTTGTAAGAAGTTATAAAAGTGCATGAGGCTGAGTTTGAACAAAATCCATCACGAAACAACGAGCAAGATTGCAGCGAGTCCAGGCTGAACTAATTAAATTCTATGCCATTGAAGAACAATTCTGGAAGCAAAAGGCAGGATTACAATGGTTCAAAGATGGGGATAGGAATACTAAATTTCTTCATGCTCATGTAAATGGAAAAAGGAAGAAGTTGCAGATCAGGAAGATACAAAATCAATAGGGGATATGGTTAGAGCAAGAGCCTGAAATTATTCAGGAGGCCATAAGATTCTATGGGGATCAATTCACAGAGGAACAAATTCCAAGTGATTTTGCATTACTAGATCATATTCCTAATGTTATTTCACCAGAAGAAAATGAGAGGATTAATGACATGCCTGAAGAACAAGAAGTTAAAGGGGCAGTTTTTGGCTTGAATTCAGATAGTGCAGGGGGACCTGATGGTTTTACTGGGAAATTCTTTCAATCATGTTGGGATATAATTGTAGAAGATATGGTGGGAATGGTGAAAGCATTCATTTATGGACATGAATTGCCCAGGTACATTACATGTGCAAACCTGGTTCTTATTCCAAAAAAGAAGGAGATCATCACATTTTCAGACCTAAGGCCTACAGTCTTAGTAATTTCACTAGTAAGATATTTTCCAGGATCATTCATGAAAGATTGGTTCAATTGCTTCCAAGATTAATATCTCCTCAACAAGCTGACTTTGTAAAAGGTAGGAGTATTGTGGAGAATATCCTTCTAGTACAGGAGATAGTACATGATATGAGACTTAGGGGTAGACCAGTAAATATTGTGATAAGACTAGACATGACAAAGGCATATGATAGGGTCTCATGGTTATTTCTAACCAAGGTGTTAAGGAAAATGGGTTTTGGAGAAGTACTAATTGATATGGTTTACAGAATCATTTCCAATAATTGGTACTCCATTCTAATTAATGGTCAGCCTTATGGTTTTTTCAAATCATCGAGAGGTGTAAAACAAGGGGTTCCCCTATCTCCAACTTTGTTCATACTAGCATCTGAATGTATGTCCAGGGCTTTGAATGATTTACACTCTAAAGAAAGGTTTAGGGGATTTGGTATGCCTAAGTGGAGTCCTTATATTAATCATCTGGTATATGCTAATGATACCATTATTTTCTCATCTACAGAGGAGGACTCACTAAGACTTATAATGGATGCACTTACATCTTATGAAGCAGTAAGTAGACAAAAAATTACTAAAGGAAAGAGTGCAGTTTTTCTTCATCATAATGTGACTCAGGAGGTTGAAGAAAAGGTATTCGACATAACCAGAATACCTAGGGAATAGTTCCCCTTTACTTATCTGGGAGTACCTATTTATTATGGGAGAAGATTGATATCACACTATAAGGAGATAATAGATAAGGTTTTTAACAGACTTAACTCCCCGCAGAAAGCTTTTATCTATTGGGGGAAGGGTTACTCTTATCAAGCATGTATTATAGAGTATGCCTATTCATCTTTTATCTTGCTTGTGACCCCCTCAGGGAGTGTTTGCTCAAATTCACGAATGTTTGCAAAATTCTTTTGGAGTAATTCGGTTGGCAACTCTAGCAAACATTGGGTATCTTGGACTACTCTATGTTACCCTCAGGATGAAGGAGGTTTAGGTTTCAGACGTCTTTAAGATGTTTCTAAGGCACTCTTCTCTAAATCGTGGTGGAATTTCAAGACTAAACAATCATTATGGTGGATGTATATGAGTAACAAATACCTAAAGAAGGATCATGCACTGATTGTACAGTGGAAAAGAGGAACTTATATTTGGAAGAAAATGCTCCAATGCAGAGATGTAGGGGAAAATGAAATTTGGTGGCAAGTGAAACAAGGTGATTCTTACTTCTGGCTAGATAATTGGACAGGATTAGAGGCACTATGTCAAATACTACCTCCTGGTTTCAATATGGATAGAACAATGGTATTAATCAAAGAATTGAAGAGTGATGAAGGATGGGATGAAGAAAGGTTGAGAGAGATCTTGCCTGGTACTATTGTAGAACATATTGTGCATAGTATAAGGCCTCTTACAGATACTGAACATGATAAGCCTTTTTGGAAGCCAGATACTAGAAGGAAATTTTCTGTGAAGACTACCTTTCAACTAATCAAGCAGAGGGGGGAACAAAGTATGCTTTACAGAAAATTCTGGATTAAAGGTTTGCCCGTGAAGATTTCTTTCTTCATCTGGAAACTGTGGCAAGCCAAGGTGCCATTGGATGATGTGGTGAGGAAATGGGGTATTCAATTTCCATCTAGATGTTATTGTTGTGAAGACCCAAAGGTGGAGAATATCTCACATGTTTTCTTACTCTCTCCTACTGCTCAATATATATGGAAGTGTTTTTGCAGGCCAATGGGCATAAACATACAAAACTTACAATTGAGCTAAGTAATTAATCAGTGGTGGGATACTCCAGTAAACAGTCATGTAAAGTATATCTTTCAGGCAATACCTTCAATTATTGTCTGGGAACTTTGGAAAAGGAGAAATGCAATTAAACATGGGGGAAAAATGTCTAAGGTGAAAGTTATGTATCAAAATATACATATTATTGTCATGTTTATGAAAGTAAGAAGGGGAAATTTTAAGTATGCCTCTTACAATTGGAATACACTGGTACAATCATTGCAAAGGTACAGTCCTAGAACAAAGGTAATCCAGATGAATTGGAGACCACCAGAAATGGGATGGATCAAATGCAATACAGATGGTACAGCTAGAGGTAATCCTGGAAGAGGTTCTTGGGGGGTTTTGTGTAAGGAATGAGAATGGGGACCTGATTGCTGCAAAGGCTAAAGAGTTAACCAATTCTGGATGCACTAATACACAGGCCGAGGCTACAACTATTTTACATGCTATAAGATATGTAGAGGAGAAACAATTTCAGCAACTGATTTTAGAAATGATTCTTTACTGATGATGAACTGCATTCTTAATCTGGGAAGTACCTTGGCTAATTATTAATGAGGTGGAAGAGATTTGGAAGAGAATGAGCAATATGGCAATCAGAATTACCCATATCCTAAGAGAAGGAAACCAGGTGGCGATCATCTTGCCAATTTAGCTCTAGATGAGGGAGAAGCAAATATTGATTCTTTTCAGGAATTGGGATGCAAAGGAAGCAGGCTGATTAATAGTTATAAACTGAATCTGCCTTATTTGAGATTAAGATCATGCAGGAGATAGATGGATGCGAGAAAGGAGGGAAGAACATTATTGTTTTTCATGTTCAAATGCCCTTAGGGCAGGAGAACAAGGAAAACAAGTTTTTAACTAATCTTGTTTAACTTTTTGTAGCACAACAAAGATAAACTAAGCAGGAGGTGTTTCCCAACAATTGCCAGGAATCTACTGAAGATCACTATCTTACTGATGTATTGTAGAGTCATTCATGAAGGCTTTAAGAGAGACACCTTCACTTGGTTTAACTCAATAAAAGTGATTCAATGTGTGGTATTAGCATCTTATGATGCTTATTTTCTTGAATCACCAATATTGAGCTATCATATGAAGGCTTTTTCGGATACAGGGTCAAAACAGTGCAACATTTTGTTCCTAAATTTCTACAAACATCAGCACAAAGGAAACAAGCAGCTAATGAGGGAGTATCAACTATGGACAACATCTAGCTCACAACATCAAACACAAAAGCAAAACATAAGCAGAATTATAGCTAAACAACACCAGCTCAAATGGAATCACAATTGTTACAATGGCAGAGGCATATATGGTTTGCACCGGAAAACATATGTATTTGGGATTATAGTGAGTAGAAGGGTGATTGAGAAATCTGCTACTCAAAAACCTTTCTATTTCAGTATAAGCTCAAATCATGTGCGTTTATTCAACAAAACATGCCACAGATCAAGAAAGGGAAAACAACAACAAAGAGAATGAATGATGATGGAAACTACATACTGCAAGGAAATCAACGACTAAGAATGATGCATCTTCGATTCAGGACGAAAACTGCAAATTATAGCTACAAATGGAGCAGCAACATACTAGATCTTAAGCAAAAAGGTCACCAAATCAACGGAGGAAAGCAGAGGAACGGAAGACAAATCAAGATTCCAAGAAAACCTTCGATCAATAAAAAATGATGACAAATCCAGAGCGATCTTGGTCGGTGAAGCTCAATATTTGAAGAAGAGGGATCGTCACCTGAACTTCACTTCCCTATTTCATTTGTACTCTAAACCTTTCTTTCCTTTTGCTGCTTTACTTTAGTTTTTGTTGGACTTATTTCCATTGAGATATTATTAATAAAATAAACCAGTGGGGACACTTCACTGGTCATGCTTTTAAAAAAAAATTGATGCAAAAAACAAAAAACTTTTAACAAATGAATTACTTGGCCCATAGGAAATGGAAACACTATCAGCTTATGGGAAGATAGATGGATATCATCAAATAATACACTTAGGGAATTGATTCACAGACCTCTTAACAAGGAAGAAACCACCTCACTGTCAATACCATTATGAAAGAAAATTTTTGGAGTTTCGAGAACATCCCCTTCGACCTAACCCAAGACATTCTCCAAAAAATACACAACACCTACATTCCCTTCAATGATACAACACAAGACTCTCCATGTTGGCACATCTCACCTGATGGATACTTTCACACAAGGGACGCATACCATTTATCAGAACTCTATAGGAAAAAAACCTTCACCCACCTCACTTCAATCACAGCTGGATCTGGAAACTCCAATGCCTCCATAAGCTAAAATATTTCCTCTGGTTACTAGTACAACACAAGTTACCAACTGCAGCCCTTTTGCCCCACCGAAATATCATTCCTTCAGATCAGTGTAAGCATTACAACTCTCCGGAAACTTACTACAATATATTCATTCAATGCCCAAAAAACACTCAGGTCAGACAATTTTTCAATATTTCTACTCCAAACATTGACAACTTCATAGAATGGATTAAAACCAAGTGCACCTCTGATGTCACTATCAAACCTCAACACCAGAAAATTCCCCTATTTGCGCCCATACCTTTTACATTATGACATATTTGTTACTCGGAATAATAACCTCTCCAACCATCAAAATAAATGCACTGATGTCAAAAATATTATCATCCATACCCTTGAATTCATTCATATTGCTGCCTCAAACTTTAAGACTAATCCAAATCCATACACCAACACCTAATGGGAAAAATCACCCATTCACTTCTTTGAATTAAACACTGTTGGCTCTTACAAAAGTAAGGAGCACATTGGTGGAGCAGGAGGACTGATTTGTGCCTCCTCAAGAAATTGGAAAGAAGGTTTTGCAAAGAGAATAATTGCTCACTCAGCACTCCTTGTAGAATTGCAAGCTCTATTCAATGGCCTGGAATTAGCATTTACAAAGAATCTTTTCCCACTTATTGTGGAAATGGATTCCCAGGTACTAGTAGACCACTTCACTAGCGATAAAACAATATATGCTCACACAAATTTATTACCTGATTGTAGCTTCCTGCTAGCAACAATGGAGAAACCTCTGGTACAGCAAAGGAGCCGTGAAGCAAACAAAACTGCAGACAAGCTTGCAAAGTATGGGAATTCTCAACATGTCCAAGTGATAGAAGATGCAGAAACAATATTTTTTAATGTTCTTCCCAATTTTATCATTTCTCTGTTACATTTAGACCCGTAAAACAATGATTTAGGGATAGCACCATTAAGGTCTTCCCCAACTTGTAATGACTTTTGAGATAATCCGCCAAGGGTTCTCTCAGTTTATGTTCCTTCTTTCCTTTACTTTCAAATTCTGTGCTTTCAACAACTAATAAAGAATATTTTGTAAAAGATACATTATTGAGTAAATGTTTTTATACCATCAATGCCTAATTTAATCTGTAATAAGAGAGATTAAGATTGATGAAAGACCCAACAATTTTGTCTTCTCATGTTGTTGAAAGACCCAACAACTTTGTCTTCTCAGATTGTTTTTTATTTTTTTTATTTTTTTTTAATTTCTATCAATTTCAGTACAAATTGCAGAGTAATTACTACTCCCTCCGTCGCAATTTAAGTGTTTTACTTTTCTTTTTGGTCTATCCCAAAAAGAGCGCTTATATTTAGTAAGTTGACAAGTCAAACATCCTACATGGAAAGTTTAAACCACAAGATTCAAGGGACGACGTTTTAGTACATTACACACATATTTAATTTAGGACCACAAAATTTAAAAGTCTCCTTTTTATTCCTTAAACTTTGTGCCCACAAATTAAGACACCTAATTGGAATGAAGGTAGACTATTTTGTTTTTGTTGTTCATGGCTTGAATTTTATGAATCCTAATTATGTCATATTTCCTAGTAGTTTTGAGAAACTCATTATCCTTGTAGGTTTGGGAAACATATTTCCTTGTAGGTTTGGGAAACACTTGGGAAATATATATAGGAGTTGTATTGGAGATTCTTTGTACTATTTTTCTCATTCACACTGAATAACTCTCTGCTTCCTCCTCGAGGATGTAGGCTTGGCGAACCTCGTGAAAATTTTATTTTATTTCTTCTTATCTTTTTAATTTATGTGTAATATGGTGCTAGCTAGCCAACGATATTATGTAATAATTGGTATTAGAGTTATGGTTAGTATTTTTTTTACCCATAACCTAGGGTTAAGATGTCTTATCATCTTTGCCAAAGTATGAAGTAGACAAATCTGACGGGGTGTCGAGTTCTACTTTATGAAAGATTAGGATGAGATATTTCACAGGTGTTACAAAGGGTTATGAAAGGCTATTTATGATGATTTTCTCTGAGAGATGAAAGTGTCAGAGAAGTAAACACAAGGAGAGGTCTTTGAGTGCAATCTTCATGAGCGTTACAGATAGTGTTCTTCGTGAGATTGCGCAGAAACTTCTACATCAAAGGCATGGATGAGCTGGAAGATCTGTATTCTACGAAATTGCTAAGAAATCACCTCTATCTGAAAAAGAGATTGTACAATGTCACCGACCCAAAATTTCCCTAAGCTGTGATGACAGCTACTCCCCAACCGGGTAAGTCAACATTTTCCAATTTTAATCGATTTCTGTTAATAACAAGCATAAAGTAAGCATTCAAAACAGTTATAAATCATAAAGATGGCATCTCAAATAATCAAAAGTGCGGAAATGATAAATACAATCCAAAAACAAGTGATTTGAGTCAGAGTGTCTAAGAGTAAAATAAATACAAGTCTGAAAAATTGTCTGAAATATAAGGATAGAAGAGCAAAGGTGCAAATGTACCCCTCAACTTTGTGATTTAGAGCAGATATAACCCTCGTTACAAAAGTGATATATATATATATATATATATACCCCTGCCATTACATAATGGTGCAAATATACCCCTGCCATTACATAATGGTGCAAATATACCCCTGCCGTTACAAAATGGTGCAAATATACCCTTTTCGGTGACGGAATTTAAAAAAAATCATTTAGCTTATTTTTTAATTAAAAAAATGTAACGTGACTTTTAAAAAAATTTTACCCATTTTTTTTAGTAGACATACTTTTCTAAAGCCACATAGTAATTTTTTTTTCTGGAGGGTCGGGTCTGATTCGTTTTAAAAAAATAAGTCTACCCATTTTTTAAAATGAATCAGACCCCATGCACCAGGAAAAAAAAATTACTATGTGGCTTTAGAAAAGTATGGCTACTAAAAAAAATGGGTAGACTTTTTTTTTTTAAAGTCACATTACATTTTTTTTAATTAAAAAATAACCCAAACGATTTTTTTTTTAATCCCGTCAGCCAAAGGGTATATTTGCACTATTTTGTAACGGCAAGGGTATATATACACTACTTTTGTAACGAGGGGTATATCTGCTCTAAATCGCAATGTTGAGGGGTA
Source organism: Lycium ferocissimum (assembly GCF_029784015.1). Taxonomy (NCBI): domain Eukaryota; kingdom Viridiplantae; phylum Streptophyta; class Magnoliopsida; order Solanales; family Solanaceae; genus Lycium; species Lycium ferocissimum. The sequence continues at coordinate 13,792,273 of NC_081352.1, forward strand.
TATTTTCACTTTTGCCCAAGATAGGATGATAACGATAAAGGGAGTCTAGTGTTACAGATCAGCCAACTAGCTAATTCTAGAATCTCCAAATCAACAGCTACTAGACACGGTCACGGTCTCTACTAGTACTCGAATCAAGATCTGTGCAAAAGAGTGCATCAAGTTTAGCATGAGTACGAAGGAATAACGTGTACCCAATAAGTATCATCAACCGGCCCCAATAAGATAGTGATGAGGTTTGGTCTTTAAAATAGGTACTTTACATTCCGATAAGTTATGATCTGAACAGATACACAGAATGTCAACTATAGAATAAATCCAGTCAAACAATGTCATAAAAGTGTACGAAATCAAAGATATAAGGATGATATGCACAAATTCAGCCTATTTGGCATAAATAAATTCAGAAGTCATCATATATACATGATATGCACATACAAGAGTCATGATGAAAGGTATGCACGTAAAATCTTTACCACAATTGTTTCATCCGGTGCCTTCAACATTCTTCGTACACCTGGACCTGTTGTGTCGGCGGCAACTCATGAGGGAAAATCGAGTTGTCCATACGCTAGCATGGAACAAGATCTCATCATGCTAATAATCATCTCAAGCTTCCCTTCGGGCCATAATTTGATCACTCCACCCAGAACCAAATTCCATCAAGTCATAATCGCATAAACCATCACAGAATATAGGAATGAATGACATGAATCTCATACACACATGCACAACATAAAAACAGTTCATGAATTGAATCTATGCAACCCAACTCTCATAAAGTTCACGAGATATCTGGAGTGATGTTCTAGCATGCAACTTGGTACTACAACTATAAAGCATGGTCAACAGTTCAATTGACAAATCAAATATCATGAAAGATTACACATAATGACTAAAATACTCCGACATGAACGTACCTGCACAAAATGCTCGTCACATCGCGTATACGGTACCTTTTTTACCCTTAACTCTACATTAATCACTTAATTGGGAAAATATTCTCTTATCAAAGTCAAATCTTAACTTACCTTGGAACGAAGCTTCACAACTTCTCAACGGGTCTTTCCTCACCTCAAGCCTCTGAACGCTGCAAATCTAATTAAAAGTGTACTCTAGAGTATTAGATGAATCCAATAACACTCAAATTGACATAAAAGAGTCTGGTCAAAAGTCAACAAAATGTCAAACCAGAGCCCTTATGATATACATGATAGTGATGTTGTACACTAAGTATTTATATCGTGTCTATTAGTGTATATAACACATACATTTTCATAGATATATACTGATATATGTATGTTTGAAAAATACATATATACGATATACAAGAGATACAATGTTATAAGTGAATATACATGGTTATAAAAGTGGATTTATACTGATATACAACTGGTATACTGACTAGAGATATACACTCTTGAAGCTTCAGGTGAATTTTACTCTTGAAGCTTCAGGTGAATTTTACTTGAAACTAATACGTTCACCTCTAAAATGCTCCAAATCATCCAACCCAATTTTGATATCGAAGCTTCAGCATTTCTTTAATGGAGTTTCTATTTTTTCCCCCAAATTTTAATTGATCTAGTAGTTCTCCAAAATGCGATTCCTTGACATCGGCTTTTTTAGAAAACATCAAGCAAATTCTATGAAAAATTTACGCATTAAATGCAGCGCGGTGCACAAATTTAACCGAATGTAGCTTCATAAAAATTGTGAAAAACTCAAAAGATTATAGCGAGTGGAACATAGGGATACTGATATACTTCTAGTGATTAATGAAAGAAAAAGTTAATTAACAGAGAATAAAAAAAAGAACGACTTTGAGGCGTGAAAAATCGACTGTTCGTAAAGAGTTATCGCTCATATACTGACTTGGGGAAACACAAATGATTCTCTTCAGGATACAACAAAGCCAAAATATACTTGCAGATTTTTCTATATTACTTCGTTGGGAATTCTTGTTTATATAGGCAACCATCAGCCCCTTTCAAAAGAGGCACCTTATCAAATCATATCCTTTCAGAAAAGACACCTTATTTCGTGAACAGACACATCTGTTTATTCACATTTTAATTTAAAACTAAAATTCAAATAAACTAATTTTCTGTGACAGAAATAAAAATATGATATTTAATTTAGGATCTGGCCCGCGCCCAAGCCCCAAGTCCAAGTCTTTGATAGTTAATATATTATGTATTTACTTACACGCTTTAGGAGTGTGGAAGAATCTGTACTTTATCAAAGTACATAAAGTGACAAGGACTTTTAAGGCCCACAAATAACTCTTCCACCACCAATGTGGGAGAGTACTTATATTCCCAATTTGATATAGCCAACTATCTTAACAATCCCCCATTAGTTTGGTATATTGTTCTATATCACTTGCGCATAATGAAAAGTATCTTAGATAGATATGAACTTTCCATTAGTGTAAGTACTTTAAAATTTTGATGAAGTTACTGGTATCTTAAAAGATTTGAACCACAACTCCATATGTCAAAATAAAAAATACCACGCACGCAAAGGTTATCCAGTAGATTAGAAAATCCAGTGTTCGCTTTAGCACGTTTACGGCCATGTGCTCATCCTGATTTCATGAATATTGACAAAATCAACCATTTTAAATCTTGCTAGAAGCAGCACTACTTCAATATTCATATGGGTGGAATTTAGCTACTATGTCCCTGTTACTCCAGACAATTACTAATTCCATTATGATTAAGTCAACCTCTTCTTGTAACAATTTGCACCTTGAAGTTTATCTTTATGCCCCTGTTATGACAGACATTTAACAACTCGTTAACTCCTCACATATACTACAGCTATAGTTCCATTTGCTACTAATTCTGTTATATAAGCATGTCTCAAGCTTATATGTCTCCATTTCCCATTATACATTTTATTATGAGCAACATACATGGCAGTCTCACTGTCACAAAACATGGAAATGGCTGGCATAGGTTATGGCCACAACTTTATATCGAGTAACATATTCCTCAGCCATTTCGCTTCTTTTCCAGCAGCTGCTAACACAATGAATTCGGATTTCATAGTAGAATGGGAAATACACGTTTGCTTCTTGGATGCCAAACTAATGGCTCCACCGCCCAAAGTAAATATCCATCCTGTCGTGGATTTATTATCATTAACACTTGTAATCCAACTTGCATCAGAATATCCTTCTAATACAGTAGGAAAACCATTATAGCAAATGCCTAGGTGCCTTGTATATTTTAAATATCCAAGTACTCTACTTATTGCTTTCCAATGATCATTACTTGGATTACTGGTAAACCTTGAAAGTTTACATACGGCAAATGCTATATCGGGTCTTGTACAATGCATTGCATACATCATACTACCTATCGCACTCGTATATTCTAGTTGTGTGTAACGGCCCGCCTGGTCGTTATTGGACCTTCCACAGCTCGTGTATGGAAACCCAGTGCATCGTTATAAGATTAGTCCCGGGGGAGTTTGTAGTGTAATATTTAATCATAAGTGAATTAGATGAGAGTTAAAAAGATGTGGGCCCTGGGGTGGGTTTCTTCGCCGTAGCAGGTAATCAACCGCTATAGCAGACACGCAATCTGCTGCAGCGGTGTATGCTGACCAGAACCCGCGTTTAATGACCTTATTTTGGGATTTAACCCTTCTTCTAAGCCGTCATTAGGGTATTTCCAGAGTAAATCACTTGATGACTAGGGAAAGGTGGCTCTCTAAACATCCTTTGCGTTATTTCCGACTCCAAGACGGGATGGTGGATATTCCATGAACGTTCGTGAAAGTTGCTCAACAACGAGGTAGGTTATGGTTTACTTAATTTAGACTTTTATTAGTGAATCGAATATATGTTATAGAATTGATGGGAGAAAGCATGATTAGGTCTTCGGACACGGAGTTCGGATGGATAGTGTGTTGGGTAAGATGAATGCTGGTTTCTGTAGGCATCGTGCCATTAAGTAAATAAGCGAAACAAGATGCGCAATTGATATGCCTAAAAAGGAATAAAAGTAGTAGTTGTGGTCTGTTATTAATCCAGTTAGAGGGTGGGTATGTGCAATTACCGAGTTGGCCATAATAGAGTCTTGTTGTACCATGGGTGGGGGCGACCTGTTCCTAAATTGTAGGCGTCCCTATCAAGTATTCATGTTGTCATTATTCTATGTAATGAGCATGCGGGAATCGTCAGTATTTACTTCCTTGTGGATTTCAGAGTGATTCCTTATTCGTATTATTAATGAGTCGAGTCTGAGTCTGGGTATGGCTATTGCATGACGACGTGTATTCTTACTGTATACATCTTTGCAGAGTATCCCCATTACTAAGAGGGTTGTTTCTTAAGTCTTGTTGTGACTCGTGATAGGGTGACTCATATTCTTGATACTAATAAATTGATTCGTGAGTCCTGAAGTGACTTGTGGCATGTTGACTATTGTTCATTGATATTGATTTTGATCGTTCACATTCCTTATTGATTGTGGAACGAAAATACATTGTGATGAGAAAGATAATATAAATATGAAAAGGAACATTTGACGGGGGTGAGGATATGGCCTAGTTATGGGCTCGTGTTCCGAGGTTAGTTCCGAAGCGAGTAGTACATGGACACCATGGGTCCCCTATACGTCATGACTAATGGGTCAAACATTATCATTTAGCATGTGTGTACAGATACAATACTAACATTGATTGTATTATACTTGTGTATTCATATTTGTGTCAATGGCAGAGCTGATCCCGATTGGATGGCATATAGTTATGGTTCATTCTGGTAAGTTACAATTGATTTCCTCATGATTGTGAAAATGAGGCTTTTAAAATTAACCTCAGAATCCGATGAAAAATAAAGGAAGGTAGGTTGAGTTGACCCCGTTAGCATGGCTAAGTGTTTGGGAAGTGTATGAATTTGCTATCATTGACCATATTGATTTACTGTTCTTACTTGATACTTGATAGGTGGTTTGAGTGTGGTGTCCATTACGGGTTAGGTATTCAAATGAGTCTAATCATTAAATTCCAAGTGTATTAGAGTAAGGGGAATAAGATAAGAACTAGTGGTCCCACTGACTGTCGATGGGTAGGGAGTTGATATGGTGTAATTGGCTTAGGAGTCCTTCTTGAAGATGATCATTATTGACTGTTGGTCTTTACTTCCTAATGTTGCTTGATGTGGTAATGAGTTATGAATATGTTAAGTCAAAACAGTTTAATTATGAGTAGGATATAAAGAGGTGTTACGACTGTACTCACCTGTCTATTCTGTTTGATTTTATATTGTGTTACGTGAACTAATCTTAGTCGACCTATGATGCTTACCAGTACGTGTGGTGTACTGATACTAATCTTGCTACATCATTTTTGGGTGTAGATGTGTTTCAGGTTTGCTTGAAAGTTTTAACTAGTTGAAGTGGCGGATATCTTCCTACAGCTTCTGTACATCTCATTCTGAAGGCGGAAGCTGTGTCTTTTTATTTTGTTATCTCTCTGTAATTTAAAAGCTCTTGTACTGGTCTAAACTAGATCTTTGGGAAAGTTGAATTGTTCTAGCTAATTAAAGGATGTTTTCGTAAGGTTTATTTTATTTACTATTGTTGGTTGTATTTGTCTTCAAAACAGCTTTACGAAAGAGGTTGGTTGGTAAGGGTTCGCCTAGTAGGAGATAATCAGGTAGGTGCCCTCACGATCCATAATTTGGGTCGTAGTAGTTGGTATCAGAGCCCTAGGTTACCAGTCTCACGAGTATAAAAGCAATGTCTAGTAGAGTCTCGTGGAGTGGTACGATGACGTCCGTACCCATCCACGGGAGGCTATTGGGCATCTAGGAAACTCCCTTTCTCTCTTTCTTTCTCATCGTGCTATCTCAGTCAGTTTCACCTCTAAGTTGAATCCAATTGGTATCTGGATGATCCCAATTGGTATCTCGACGAGTCCAATTGGTATCTGGTTGATTCTAATAGGTATACGCGGTGCCTTCCTATCCGTGATCTGTGAAGTATGTAAATGTGTTATAGTTGTTTAAAAGGAGTTCCCTGTTTGTAATATCCTGTTGGGCAAAAAAAAAAACGCTCACTGTCCCAGATGCTTCGCTGCAGCGGTTCATTCACCGCCATAGCGGGTTTGCCGTAGATGGACTTAGTCTACTACAACGGACCTTTACGATTTTAGATTTCTCGTAGACAATACACCGCTGCAGTGGTCAAAAATTCCAGTGACCAGATTTCCCTGTTTCTAATTTTCTCAGCCTATTCAATTCATCCAAAACTCAAAGAAAACCCAAAAATTTCCTAACACAACAAATTTATAGAGGCACTTAGCCCAACGAGGGCAAGGGCCATTCAGTACCAAACATCGTTATCCAAATATCAATGCAGAAAAATAAAAGAAATTGTGTGAAACATCTAACCAAAATGAAATAAACCATTGTCTTTAAACAAAATCCCTACAATAGCAAGGGATACCATGCTGAATTGGGGTGGTGGGGGGAGGGGGGGGGGGGGGAAGGGAGAACACTAGGCCACTTCTCTGCCGGTTGCCCCGTCACCTCCAGTTCTGGAACTGCTGGAGTCATCACTGCCGAGCCCTGACCCGCCCAGGAAGGAGAACCGTTGGGCATCACGCTTGGTCACCTTAGGCAGCTTCCCCTTTGGGTTCAAGGTCTTTAGGATGCCCTTCCACATCTTCGCAAATAATTTATTCCCGAGCTCACCTCTTCTTCTTCTCCTTGTCCAGATCCTCTCGGAGCTCCATATGGCCCTGGGCCAGAGAACCATACACATCCTTCAAGGTGTCCACAGGCTCCTTTATCTTGGTCTGCGTCTCCATGTACCCTTTCATCCTATCTTGGGTGAAATAGCCAGCATCAGCACCAGTAGCGACACTAGATGAACCGACATCCATAGAAGGTCATCGGAACCCCTCCACCCTACTCCTTATGGCCTCCAACTCAACCGCCATCTGCTCCAATTGGCCCTGGGCCTGCGAAGGGCCAGTGTCATCTCCTTCTCCCTCCTGATCCTCACTCTCCTCGTCATCCGAATCTATCTTCCTCTTTTTGCTACGAGTCCGCTAACCCTTTACCCTCAATGGGTCAAACTCAACATTGCACTCCACTATCCGGTCCACAGGATCTGTAAGCACATTTACCTACCGGTATAAGTGCATAATAAGAGAGGGAAACATCAGACTTGGGCCAACCTTAACCATGAAACTCCTCCACTCCTCGATCACCTTCTTACCTATATTTACGGGCATGCCATCCATGATGCAAGCAATCACAAGGGCCTGGGAGTAGGTTACATCAGTAGTGCTACTCGAAGGGCCGGAAAACTAGGTTCAGCCACCTTCGAGCATCGGGGGTGAAGTAGGTACTCTTGATCCCCGTCTGGCTAACAACCCAAGTGACCTTAATCCTCTTATTCTCCTTTACCAGCATATTCACCAACCAAGGGCCATTACCATCGTGGTCCCTAGCAAGCATCTCATCATCGGGAAGATTGCGCAGCCCATAAACTGCATTGATCACCTCCGCCTTGACCTTCACCTGAATGCCCCGAATTGTGATCTCCAGGTCGGGAGAGGTCTAGTCAACAGTGGGGAGCATGGCATAAAGCTCCCTGACCCAGTTGGCATTGCAATTGTTGGGGTCCTTAACCAACCTGTTCCACCCAATCTCTTGTAAACAGTTGTAGAATTTCGAGGCAAGCTCATCCACCCGGTCCATAATAAAACCCCTCTCGTGCAACAACCCTTTACTCTATCAAGCCCATATAGCGCCTTCGGCATTGGGGGCTGATGAACGGGGCATAAATCGGGGCTGCTTGTTGTTATTGTTCGGCTATGACTTAGTAAGACTGAGTACCTATAAAAAGAGTCCGCGTTAGTTCAATGTTGCACCAAATTCAGCGAGCTATAAGACATGTACAACCCAATTAAGGACCAACAAAACTCAACCTAGGTTGGGGAAATGTCAGTGAATAGATTCTGCTTGAGCAGCCTTCACTGCAGCGGTCGTATACCCGCTGTAGCGAGGCTGCGCCTGCAAAGAGGGTCTCGCTGCAGCAGACCTGTCTTCCCCAGTGAGAAAAACCTCTATTCATAAAAAATGGTGGCCCAGAATTTTGGCCAAATTTCAACATAGATCGGGTAATATGTTAACATGCATGTTGTTTACACCCCATGAAACATATTTTTAACAACAAATAGCCCGAAAATTCATGCATTATCAAAAAATACTTCTACTAAATGAATCCACTACCCCAACAAGGTTCTATCCCCATATTCAAGCAGTTCTTAAGTAATCAGTGATGCTAAGACCTTCTAAACGTCGAAATAACATGCCATAATTTGAAATCTCCCTTCCCCAAGGAATCAAAAACCTTTGTTCCAAAATTCCCACATTTTAACATTACCCAGCAACTTTAGCATGGAGATTTTTGTAATAATGGGGTCTAACAATCTAATAGAGAAGTAGAGGAGAGTACATACCTTAAGTAGGCAAAGGATTGCAAGATTTTGCTCCAGAAAATTTACCCTTGCTGTTTTCCCCAATTTTTCTGCCTTTTTCCTCTGTGTTTGGAAGTGTAGGAGTTGAATGTAGTGGGTGGGGAGTTTAAAAAGGGAAGAGGGGGAATATTAGGAGTCTAAGGGAGTGAATGAGAGAAAGAAAAATCATTGGGAGTGGAGAGATTTTCGGTAAAAGGGGAGGTATGAAGTAGGAAGGTGAAATATCACCTCCCCCATTTTTTATTCTGCCTGGGTAGTTTTGCTAGAGCAGTCCTCTATTCGCTTCAGCCGTACCACGGTAGCGGGGAACCAAACCGCTATAGCGGCCTGCGATTTTGTTCAGTCACCGAGTCGCGACAACGGCTCGTGGTTCCACCTATCCAGCCACAGGGATCTTAATCACGTATGAGTTCTAGATCTCCGATTGTTCTGATTTTGCGGACTACAATTTTTCGAGTCCGGAGCTTTGTTCCTCATTAGTACTGTTGTTCTAACGACGCGTGTTTCATATGGCCGAGTTATTGATACTCAGGGGCAAGTAAACTTGAGTAAGAATTTAAAACCTGCGATGTGGCATGGGATGCGTAATTTTATAATGTCCCTATAATATAACCTCGTGACCCAAATCCGCCTGACGCCATTTGAGAACGAACGGTTGTTTAATTGGTATCTAATGTAATGACCCACCTGGTCGTTATTAGACCTTCCACAACCCGTGTATGGAAACCCAGTGCGTCATCATAAGATTAGTGCTCGGGGGAGTTTGTAGTGTAATATTTAATCATAAGTGAGTTAGATGAGAGTTAAAAAGCTGTGGGCCCTGGGGTGAGTTTCTTCGCCGTAGCGGGTGATCAACCGCTTTAGCGGTCCCGCTGTAGCGGACACGTTATCTACTACAGTGGCGCATGCGGATCATAACCCGTATTTAATGACCTTATTTTGGGATTTAACCTCTTTTATCCTCAAACCCCTCTTCTAAGCCGTCACTAGGGTATTTCCAGAGTAAAGCTGTCACGACCCAACTAGAGGGCCATGACGGGCACCCGGAGCTAACACACCGAGCACCTCTAAACATATATCTCATAATTACTGGGTGGACCATAAAGATAGCTCACTGATATCATAATCTGTAAAGGTTCATACTTCACAAAATAACGGCACAACTTTACATCATCGTCAACAACTATGCCTATCGTCACAAGTTGACAAGGCTACTATACTATTACACAACAATATGCACTAATAAGGCTATGAAACGTCTAACTGTATACACATGTCTACGAGCCTCTACATAGAATACAAGTGACCATAAGAACTAATACCAATAGACTGCAGCTCCGAAGCAAATGGAGCACTCCTGAGATTTTGCTGATGAAGCTCCTATGGGTCAGGTCCGTCTACCTGTGGGCATGAACGCAGCGTCCACAAGAAAGGACGTCAGTACGAATAATGTACTTAGTATGTAAGGCATGAATAGTAATATGATAAAAGCACGAAGAATAACGTAAGATAAAAGAATCGTTTATACCTCATGATACCCTTTAAGACATTCATCATGCTTACTTAACCTTTTTCTAGATAAAACATTTCATATATCCACATGCATAGCTATACAATATCGGTACCCGACTATAATAAGACTTGATAATATCTGTACCAGGCTCTTTCGGGACTCGGTCATATTTGTACCTGGTCCTTTTGGGACTCGATCATATCTGTACCCGGCCCTTTCGGGACTCGATCATATCTGTACCTGGTCCTTTTGGGACTCGGTCATTTCTGTACCAGGCCCTTTCGGGACTCGATCATATCTATACCCGACCCTTTCGGGACTCGGTGTCACACATGACTATATATAAGAGTACATAAATAAAAGCACACCATCATCATCATTATCATTATCACCATATCTTTCCTTAGAGGATCAACTATCATAAGGTGAGATCAATAGTGTCATGAGAGTATCAAGAACGATGAACTTGGATAGCATTGCAAATGGAATTGTCATCATCACTATATCTCACCTCGAAGAAACAAGTATTATGAGATGAGATCGACAACAATGGATAAAATCAAGGAAATCATGAAATAAACTCAATAATCTCATAATAGCATCAAATCCGTAAGCTTTGGAATCTCCAAAAATGGAATCATCATCATCATCGTTATCATCATGGAACATACTTATCTTTAGCATCATAAGAAACTCTAAGAATCATGAACTTCTAAATTTTGGGAATAAGGATATTATGGAAAACATGTATGGGTTCATAAGACAAGAATCACGCCTTTAGAAAGAAAGAGACAGCCTTAACATACCTTTTTGGTCTCCTACTACTTAACTCTTATCCTTCCAAGCTCGTAAACCTACATTCAAGAGAATTCATACTACTGCTAGGTTTATCGTCATATGCTTATCTTAAGTCTTCAAATTAAACCCCTTTAGAATCTGCCAAAATTCAGACAGCATCTCCCCTGTTTATATACCTAGCTCGAAATCATAATACCAACAACCAACACAAAGAACAACAATACTAACACCACCAACATCATCATCAATACCAAAATATTCCATAAAACATCCCACATGATGTTTATCAACATACAATAACAATATACACTTCCTTTCTTCCCAATCAAGGAGCATAATCTCATCAACACACCAACAACATTAGATACCATCTATATACATGAAAATTAGCCCGACAACACAGTTACAACATGCTTAAAATAGTCCATAAACTCAACAACTACAGCACAACACTTTATGACCTTTCCTCCATAACTATTTTTACTTTTAAGACTTGCTAGACCTTCAAATAAACTCAACATAAGGTATAGGATGAAGAACATACCTTATAATTGAAGAAATTTAGCCATACAAACTTTCTTCAAGACCAAACTCACCACAACATCAAGTAGAAACAAGAACAATCCCTTTTCATGAACTAATTTGGTGTAATCTTGTTGAATTCTTAATTTAAGGGGTTATAAGTGTTTAAGGGAAGTGTATGGATGTGTCTAGAACTCAACAGAAGTGTAAATGATGAAAAAAGGGGAATAATAGGGTATTTATACCCCTTGAGAGTTGGTTCCACCGAATTTCCAAGTGGGGCCCGCAGGGAGCCATTTGGCAGCCTGGAGGCTTATCTTGAAATGCCCATAACTCCCTACTCTTATTTCGTTTTGATGAACAGTTTGTTGCGTTGGAAACTAGACTCAACGAACTTCATTTTAGGCTTTTGAAACACCTCAAAAATCTTGATCTACTAGGAGATATACTTCTCTAAAGTTGACCCAGAATTTCTGTCCATAATTCTGCCAAATTTTCTCAATTTTCGACAAACTTAATTTCTTCTATTTTCTTGGTCCTGGAATCTTCCAAAACTCTCCATACATGATATTTATCATTAATAATACTTGATAATGGTCATGTCCTTTGGTTTCAAGGTTGTCCTTTCCTGTTACGACTTACAAGATCGTAATTCATCCTTTACTTCATTGCAACGTACTTCTCATGGCTTGTACCTTTCAAAACTTCAAGGGACGTCTCCGATACTCCATTAATATTATGAAATACATGTAATACTCATGCTCTAAAAGTTAGAGGTGTAACAAAAACACTTGATAACTGGGGAAAGGTGGCTCTCTAAACATCCTTCGCGTTATCTTCCTTAAAGATTTCTCTATTACGGTTTTCGACTCCAAGACGGGATGGTGGATATTCCATGTACATTCGTGAAAGCTACTCGGTAATAAGGTAGGTTATGATTAACTTGAGTTAGACTTTGATTAGTAAATGGCATATATGTTATAGAATTGATGGGAGAAAGCATGATTAGGTCTTCAGACACGGAGTTCGGATGGATAGTGTGTAGGGTAAGATGAATGTTGATTTCTGTGGGCATCGTACCATTAAGTAAATAAGCAAAAACATATGTGTATTTGATATGCCTAAAAGGGAAGCAAAGTAGTAGTTATGGTATGTTATTAATCCAATTAGAGGGTGGGTATATGCAATCACCGAGTTGGCCATAATAGAGTCTTGTTGTACCATGGGTGGGGGCGACCTGTTCCTAAATTGTAGGTGTCCCCATCAAGTATTCATGTTGTCATTATTCTATGTACTGAGCATGTGGGAATCGTCAGTATTTACTTCCTTATGGATTTCAGAGTGATTCCTTATTCGTATTATTGATGAGTTGAGTATGAGTCTGGGTGTGGCTGTTGCATGATGACGTGTATTCTTTATGTATACATCTTTGTATAGTATCCCCATTACTAGGAGGGTGATTTCTTAAGTATTGTTATGACTCGTGATAGGGTGACTCGTATTCTTGATACTGATAAATTGATTCGTGAGTCTTGATATTAATTTTTGATTATTCACATTCCTTGTTGATTATAGAATGGAAATACATTGTGATGAGAAAGATAATATAAATATGAAAAGGCACATTTGACGGGGGGGTGAGGATGTAGCCTAGTTATGGGCTCGTGATCCGAGGTTAGTTCTGGAGCGAGTAATACATGGACACCATGGGTCCCCTGTAGGTCATGGCTAATGGGTCAAATATTACCATTTAGCATGTGTACAGATACGATACTAACATTTATTACATTATACTTGTGTGTTCATATTTGTGTCAGTGGCAGAGCCGATCCCGATTGGATGGCACGTAGTTATGGTTCATTCTGGTAAGTTACAATTGATTTCCTCATGATTGTGAAAATGAGGCCTTTACAATTAACCTCAGAATTCGATGAAAAATACAGGAAGGTAGGTTGAGTTGACCCCGTTAGCGTGGCTAAGTGTTTGGGAAGTATATGAACTTGCTGTCATTGACCGCATTGATTTATTATTCTTACTTGATACTTGATAAGTGGTTTGAGTCTGGTGTCCATTGTGGGTCAAGTGTTTGAATGAGTCTAATCGTTAAATTTCCAGTGTGTTAGAGTAAGGAGAATGAGGTAAGAACTAGTAGTCCCACTAAGTGTCGGTGGGTAAAGAGGTTGAGTTCTGTTCTGTACAAATTGATATGGTGTAATTGGCTTAGGAGTCCTTCTTGAAGATGATTATTGTTGACTGTTGGTCTTTACTTCCTAATGTTGCTTGGCGTGGTAATGAGTTATGAACATGTTAAGTCAAAACGGTTTAATTATGAGTAGGATATAAAGAGGTGTTACGACTGTACTCACTTGTCTATTCTGTTTGATTTTATATCATGTTGCGTGAATTAATCTTAGTCGACCTATGATGCTTACCAGTACGTGTGGTGTACTGATACTACTCTTGCTACATCCTATTTGGGTGTAGATGTGTTTCAGGTTTGCTTGAAGGTTTCACTAGTTGAAGTGACAGATATCTTCCTACAGCTTCTGTATATCTCATTCCGAAGGCGGAAGCTGTGTCTTTTTATTTAGTTATCTCTCTGTAATTTAGAAGCTCTTGTACTGGTCTAAACTAGATTTTTGGGAAAGTTGAATTGTTCTAACTAATTAAAGAATGTTTTCGTAAGGTTTATTTTATTTAATATTGTTAGTTGTATTTGTCTTCAAAATAGCTTTATGAAAGGAGTTGGTTGGTAAGGGTTCACCTACTAGGATATTATCAGGTAGGTGCTCGCACGATCCGTAATTTGGGTCGTGAAGTTGTGCTATTGCTCTTCCAGTAGTTGCTTAGCTTAACAGTAGAATCATAAGGAGTATTAAACTCCTTTATTCCTAAATGACTGAACTTAGCAAGGTTTTTGTGAATATAATGTGTTTGCGATAAAGTCATCCGTTTATTATCTCTTTTGACTTTAATTCCCAAAATAGTATCAACTTCATTTAAATCTTTCATCTTAAAAACTGAAGTTAGATACTTCTTGGTCTCAGAAATTTCTAGTAGATTCGTACCGAACATGTCATCAACATATAAGCAAATAATTACTCCATAATCTTTTGTGAATTTTGAGTAAATACATTTATCTGCATGATTATGTACAAACCCATTTGGTAGCATCACACTATCAAATCTTTCATGCCATTGTTTAGGCGCTTGTTTGAGACCATAGAGAGACTTTATTAATTTACAAACTTTCTTCTTGTTTCCCGAAAGAACAAATCCTTCAGGTTGTTGCATGTAAATTTCTTCACTTAGGCTTCCTTTTAAGAAGGAAGTTTTAACATCCATTTGGTGCACATAGAGATCATAAATAGATGCTAAGCATAAAAGTACTCTAATGGATGTTATCTTTGCAACAGGAGCATAAGTATCAAAATAATTTATGCCTTCTTTTTTAGTGAAGCCTTTTGCAACTAATCTTGTTTTGAAGGTTTGGACAGAGCTGTCTTTATTGTATTTGCTTCTAAAGACCAATTTACAACCTATAGGCCTTGATCCAAAAGGAAGATCAACCAAAATCCAAGTATTGTTGGACATAATTGAGTCCATTTCATCAATAATAGCTTCTTTCCAAAAAGCAGCGTCTCTAGAAAATATTGCTTCTTGAAACGTCTTTGGATCTTCTTCAACATTTAACAAGATAAGAATTTAATCACAGACAATTTTTCTATCTCTTTCAACAACAAAAACTATAGAGTGTGAAGAAATAAAATCAGAACCAAAATTCTTTTCTTTTCTTTTCTTATTCTTTGACTTTTCCTTGGTTCTATTTGCACATTGTCACCTCTATCTTTATTTGTATTAATGCCAAGGCGTTGTTACGGTTCACTTTTACGTGGGTGCATAAAAGCTACTTCAAGGTTGTGGACTCTATTCGGATTTTCATATTTTTAGAGTCGCCACCAAATTTATAAGGGAGATTAGGAAAACCAAGTGGAAAAGGGTTTATCAAACAAGAGAATTTTTTTTTTTTTAACCAGAGTTCCAAGTAAGGGTTCTGGTGATCCCACAAGAAAGATTTTAAGCACCCCAGTATTAAGGATTCGTAAAATACGGTTGAACTACGAGCTTCAATGTGTGATTATTGTAATTGCTTACTTAAAAGAGTTTATTTCCTTGTATAAATTGTCATGGCATATCATACTCATGTTTTGGCAAAAATTTATTTGAAGACAAAAAGAGTTGGGTTTTTTCTTCAAAATGTGTATAAAGTATTAAAATCATTCCATTTCCTAACCAAGACACACCTAAGATTAGTGTTAAGTAGAGTCCAACTTAATTTGGTTCAATTGTTTATGCTTTTAACCCTTTATAATTTTCATGGGAAAAACGGTTTAAATGAATTTCCTTTGCAAATATGCCATGATTTTTATAAAAATATGAAAAAGGCTTTGCATTTTATTTATCATTTGTCCCATTTTAGGTCAACCAATATCCTATTTTTAAACCTTTACTTCAAAATGAGGTTCAAGTATATTTCCTCTTGCTCAATTGACTTAAGGTTTGGGCTTGGGCCCCAAAAAGGTTTAAAAGACCTTAAGTTTTGAACTTGGTTTTTGGATAACAACTCATTCATTTTTTGTAAAAAAATCAGTTTTTGCTCTTCTTTTTATTCAGATTCGGCCCAAGTATAATGACGTTGAGTCTCTATTTTCTGTCCAAAAGTAAAGGCCCAACACAATCCTATTTTGCTTTCACGGGGCCTAAAAGCCCAAAAATAGTTTTTCTTCCTCGTATCCAAATAATATATATACTTGTTTCGGTTTTGAATTACTTCACCAAAAGTCATTTACCAATTGCATGCATTTGTTCCAAGTATACCGTGTTCAATTTGAGAAATTTCTCACTTTCTATGCGATTTTCCTAAATTCTAACCTATAATATATATATATATAAGGTGTGTGTGTGTGTATTGTATATATAAACAAATGCTTGTAATTATTAAAACCCCGATGGTTAGAATTTTGAAAAATCGCGTAGAAAAAAACAGATGAGTATAGGCTAGTTGGCCTACCGAAGCCCACTAGTTACCATTTTTCACCCATGGTTGGGCATTCTATGCATTTCCTATCCGGACTTGATAGAATAAGGGTGTTGGGCATTTGGCCCAATAGTGGTTTGAAGAAAGTGCCCGAATGGCCCATCGTTTTTCCATGCGAAAAAAGGTGGGGAAAAAGAAATGCCAATTAGAGAGCACCTAGACTTAATAATTCTTCTAATATGAACTAGGGAATATGCATTAAATATATACATATATACATATATCAGCGTATATCTCAGTCCACATATGTATACAAGCAAACCAGTTAAGGCAAAGAAATGAAATAGGTCCAGATGTATTGAGAATAAAATTAGAACAAGGATAGGCCCAAACAAGGAAGAAATAGTGTCGGAAATAGACCTAAAATGAATAAATAATAATCCAAAAATAAGCCCAACAGGACAACCTTTGAGGCTGAGGCCAATTCTAAGAAATAACACTTCTATTCAAAAGTCCATGGTGAGATATACAAAGAATATACTTGATAAGCCCATATATATACCAAAGGCATATAAAGACTGTATATATCTTTTATATCTATGTATATACTCCATTTATAGCAGTTTCTCAAGACAAAAATAACAAGGGCAGGAGCATAACTTTCAATTAATACCAACAAAGAGAATGCAACACCTTATTCCACTTTAGAACCCAATATACTCATTTTGTACTAAAATATTTAACTAATCATATCCAGATTTCATTTGACAAGGGAATACAAGCAAATTTAAAATTTGAAAGATAACGAAATCACACCGTTAACCACTTATATGCAGTATATAGCACCAAAGAAAAGAAATTGAGGGCTAGGGTATGTAAGGATCAGGCAGTCACTACTGTCTAAAACTTAATAACAAGTAGCAAATGACCTCACTGAATTACTCTCAGTATAACCATCTACTTCAGCCTAGATTTAGCATACTTTCACTCAGAAAATACAAATGGGATAAGTAAACATCAGAACAGTTAAGTATATGGCAAGATTTCAAGTATTTAACAGGGATAAACAAACATACATAATGCCATTAAGTGTATAAACTTCAGAATACAAATTTAGCAAGCAACTTCACATGGTTTTCCTTGTCTTAACCATTTGAGAACTCAGAGGGTCCCATAATGTTATGAGGGCATGAGGAGGAACCCCAGCATCCAGAGATGGGTAGTACCAGGCTGAGCATAACACAAAGCCCTACTTAAACCCTCTCTAGCCCTAGGTAAGCCATTTCCTCTGCCTTCACACACCAAGTGACAGCCTCTAAAGACTTAACTCAAACAACATGCATATACACACATATGAGTCTCGTACTCAGCCAAGTTCAGTATATTCATACCTTAAAAGGGGGAAAGGTCAATACAATATCAATTTGAAAGGGAAATAACATATAGCAGGTGGCTTAACATAGAGGGATATGAACATTCATGTTGCCAGTGGGTACACATAAACAAAGTCATCTCCTATAAGACTAATTCAGTGCATCATTTAAACATATTGAGAAAAACGTGAATAAGACATGAAAAAGGGACAGGGAGAGGCAAGGATGATCAAGATGACACAGCATTCACTTATAATGCTCTTAGGCTTAAGTATATATGGACATAAATAGAAAGTATTACACTTGCATACCCAACATGTTCAATGACAAGGAAAGCAGATACATTCAGATTCAAGGCAACTTATAAGTATGCTAATGATACAGATGAAACTAGTAACATCTAAACATCATTTAAACATTTTGAACTAATCAGATTGATGGTCAATCTACCAAAATTCAAGCAAGAAAAAACAACAAACCATTGTTGACCAACAGTAGGCAGAAATTAGGCCAAACAAATGCACATACAGAAAAGTGGATGATCAAACTAGAATAAATGGGTAGTTATGATAATCTGTCTCTATTTAACAATAGTTACACATGATGAATAGCCAATGCTACTGTGCTAAACTGAACCACAAACTGAGCATATTCCAATGGCTAATCTAACATGGTCCAAATTTAACAATTTACTTAGTGCTTAAAATAAACAAATGAATCTACTACTAATGGCATTCTATTAATCCATATTAGACACTTTAATGAACTTAAAGTTATCATACAAGTATAGGGCTAAGTATCATTTAAGTTAAACAGGGCAGATATGAGCATTAACTTAACCAAATTAGTGTAGATAACTACCTTACTTGTAACGACCTACCCATTTGGTCATTATAGTCTTTTTGGCATTTTTGCCTTTTCTGAGCATTGACTAGCGCATTTTGACCCGAAGGTGACTTTTGGGTAAACAGACCTTTTTCGAAATCCAATCGATTCCAAGAGATCCAGATGTTCGTTTAGAACTTGTGTGTGTATTTGATTCGGTTCCTGATGTACTTGGATGTATTTTGGAACTTCAGTTGGAAATTGGAACTAAGGCATCAGGAGTTGAATCGGTCAACGAGACCTCCGTTGGGAATTCTGAGGCCACAAGCGCGTTCGTAACGTATTTTTGAGTGGGTCTATGTATGTGATTAGTGAGCAGATGGCCTCGGGAATGGGTTGGGATTTTGATTGAGACTTAGGAAATTGGGAGGAATTCTGGTACCTGGTGCCCTAAATGGCGGCGCCGTTATAGCGGCCCCGTTACCACCATGACGGTAACGGGCCTGTTATTTCATTAAGTGTGATTTAAATAAGCCTTTAGACCCTCATTATTTTGCATTTCGAAATTAGAGCTATGGGAACAATTCTTGGAGCTAAATCTTGCTTATTCCTGTACTCTTCCTTTAATCCTAATCATTCTAGATTTCCCGCTGCCCTTTAATAATCCCTTAGTGATGGAAGTTGAAAGAGGGTTTTGATGAACTTTTTCTTAGGCTTATTAATGAGAAAATTGATGATTTTTATGTTAGATTTTGATGAATCTAAGATTATTAATCATATATCTTCCATTTGTAGGGTTGAATTTCGGAATCAAAGTTTATACCCAATTTGGGATTTTTGGTTGAAATCAGAAATTAGACTAATCCTAGAGTTAAATCAGAAATTAGTAGTTGGGTTATGATCACCTAGTACTTAATTTGGCATTTTGCTTTTTGAGTTGCCCGTTTTGCCCTTGTGGGCCGGTTTCCCCAATTTCTAGGGCTAGAATTGACCTAATTGAAATATTAGTAATATTAGTATCATTCTTTATGATTTATAATCTAGAATAGATTATGCTTAGACTACTTTGGTTTTGAGGTTCAGCGGAAAGGCAAAGCAAATGAGTGAGTTGTTGGTGCGGCAGTTCGGCCATCCAAGTAGGTTATGGCTTACTCTTGGTGGGACTTCGTATAGTGAAGCGCATATTTAGATTATATTGTCGGAGACAGCATGTGAACCTTCGGGTATTAAGTTAGGTGGCCCTGTTGTGTGTTTGGGGCTGGCCACCCCGTTATGTGTGATTTAATTGTTCTATTGTGCTGGCTTGATGCCATGAGTCATTGGTAGATACTGGATTCTGTTTTATCCTCTTGACTTTGATATAGTTGACATACCCACTGTTGGTAACTATATTCGGATATATTGTTGACGTACCCGTTGTTGGTACTTGTGTTTCGATTATATTATTGGCATACCCACTGTTGGTATTTGTGATTCGTGTACATTGTTGGCGTACCTACTGTTGGTACTTGTGATATTGAGCATGATTGTTGATGTTGATGCATGCATTACACGCACTCTCATTTCATGATATACAGTTGAGATATTGATGATATTTCATCAAACCCTTGATAAGCTGGGCTCAATTTTACTTGAGTGACGTGAGATGGCCGATGTTCAATGTTCATCCCGGAATCATTGACTGAGTGAAATTGATACTTGATAAACCTCTTTTACTTAAGTGACGTGTGATGGCCGATGTTCGATAATCAATTCCAAAATCGTTGTTGCATGGCCAATATCCAATGTTAGTTCCAGAATCGTTGTTAGTGCATGGACTCCGCGGGTCCCCCAGGACGGTGCCCATGAGAACCCCCCGTGGGAAAAGATCTAGGATCCCGTCTGTCTGTTGGGAAAAGATTCGGGATGGGTTATACTTAGACTTCGCGAGTCACGCTGGGTTGTGCTACTGAGACGTCAATATTTTCGTCCGGAGTACATGTGTACACCGCATTTGCATGGCATTGCATTGCATTCATACATCATTGCATTGCATCGCATTATGACCTGATTGAGATGTTTGGTGTTGTATTGTGATGTTGGATTGGATTGGATATATTCAAACTTTGCACATTTGGGATTAGATGCTTCACATAAGCGATGATGGATACTTGAATTTGATTACATTGTCTTATACTTATTTGTTTTATTTATTATCTGCTTTATTATCTGACTTGTGTTAGCTATGCCTAGTCGGCCGATGATACCTACCAGTACTGTTGTCTTGTATTGACCTGCACTTGCTGCATTCTTTTAAGAATGCAGAGTATCAGGTCGAATCCACTTCGGTGACGCGTGGCTGATAGTCGCTTCAGCTTTCTTTTGAGTTTCCAGGTTGAGCATGGCCGTCCGCTACCTTGAAGACTTTTCTATCTTTATGTCTTATTTTTTTCGGAGACATAGATACTTATGTATTAGTATTCTAGATTTGTACTATCTCCCTTATTAGATGCTTTTGTGTTATTCAGACCAGACCCTATGGGTGTTGTTATTATTCCGTACTATCCTATTACTTCTGTATTTGTATCACGGGACTTGCGTATTTGTTCTATTCCGTTGCTTAATTTTGTTCCTTTTATATATTTATACATTGTTGAGTTGAGGGTTCGCTTACCGAGGTGAGAAGGTAAGTGCTCGCACGGCTTAGGAAAAATAGGTCGTGAAAAGTTGGTATCAGAGCCCTAGGTTACCTGGTCTTTAATACAAATGTGTGTCTAGTAGAGTCTCGTGAATCAGTACGATGAGCTCCGTACTTATCTGTGAAAGGCGAAAGGCTATAGGACATTTAGGAAATCTCACTTTCTTTTCATTCTTCGTGGTACTTTATTCAATATGGTATCTGCAAAGATTAAATTGCTATTTGACTTTATTCTCTTCTCTCACAGATATGAGGACTCGAGCTACGATGGCCCGAGGTCAGGTGCCGGGGCCCGCAGCTATGGCTGGCACTCGAGGACGCACTACAGCCAGGGGACGCAGCAGAGCTAGAGGCCGCAGGGCTTCCCCAGCTAGGGGCAGAGCTCCTGCGATGAGCCAGCGGCGAGAAAGGTTTCCATCTCCCGAGCCCGAATATCAGCTGGATAGAGACTAGGCCGCAGAGAATGGTGTGGCCCCAGAATGGACACAGCCTGAGGTTACTTCTGACCAGGCCGTGCATGACACTATGGCTAAGATTCTACTTTATCTTAATGCCCAGCAGGTGGCAGCTAGTGTTACTACTCCCGGTAGGGGTTCACAGACCAGGGTTGGGGTGCAGACCCTTGAGCAGGGACCTACGCGGGCAGCACATCCCGCTGCAGCTATAGCTCCTCGCATTGATGCGATACCCGCTCCTGGTGATGAGATTAGGCCCATGGAGGGCGCCGTTATGACTGCTTCTGATCAGGACCTTGTTGGGAGATTCAGGAAGTTAGAGCCACTGAGATTCTCTGGTACTTTGTTTGAGAATGCCTATGAGTTTATTCTTGATATGCATGAGTTGCTGCAACGTATGGGGATAGTAGAGACTAACGACGTTGATTATGTGTCCTACCAGTTTCACGGCGACGCAAAGACGTGGTAGAGGTATTTCGTGTCGTGCAGAGCTGAGGGTTCCCCTTCTTTGATTTAGACTTAGTTCTACCGAGCCTTTCTTGAGAAGTATGTGCCCCGATCTTTGAGAGAGGCGCGTAGGAAGTAGTTTTTACACCTTGAGTAAAGGGGAATGTCTTTGGAGTCCTATGTGACCCGTTTCCTTTATCTGGCCCGTTATTCTATTTCGTTTATCCCTACTGAGGCTGATAGGATCAGGCATTTTGTTGGACGATTAGTGGGATCTCTACAGAGTCTTTGTCTTTAGATGGAGTCTATGGGGGCTTCCTTCCAGTCTATTATCGAGCATGCTTCTATGGTTGAGGGAGCTAAGGCCCGTGCTTTTGGTGGTGATGATAAGAGGCCACGTCAGACTGGCAGTTTTGGGGGTTCTGGTTCGAGAGGCGCCGGTCCTTTTTCGAGGCCACCTCTGTAATATTTCGATCGTCTCGTGCATTCAGCTTTATCGGCTTCCTCTAGTGAACCACCTAGGCAAAGAGCTCCTGAGAGTTCGTTCTCTAGACCAGTGAACAGGGCTGCTTCATCCGGGTCTTCAGCTTCTGTGTTTCAGCATTCGACCCCTCTAACCTGCTTTTCTTATAGAGAGGTTGGGCATGTTGCTAGGAGATGTCCCCGACCCAGGCGGGATTATCAGCCCCCGAGGACCCCTGCATCATGTGGCGGTCAAGGTGGGACTTCTCAGAGAGACAGTGCTCAATCAGGCCGCGGTACTTTTCATGGTTCTAGAGGTGGTCCCCAGCAAGCTAGAGGTGTTACTCAGAGTACGAGAGGGGGATCTGAGACTGGACGTGGTGGAGCCCATTGTTGCTTATTTCCTGATAGGCCCGAGACAGAGGCCTTAGATGATGTGATTTCAAGTACCATTTATGTCCGTCCTATAGCAGCATCTGTGTTATTTAATCCTCGATCCACTTATTTGTATGTATCTGCATTTCATGCCGTTAGTTGGGACTTGCCTTGTGATAGCATAGATGTACCTATACATGTGTCTACTCCTGTCAGAGATTCTGTGATTGTTGATCGAGTCTATTGGTCTTGTTTGACTACTTTTATGGGGTATGACACTTGGGTAGATTTGATGATCCTATATATGGTGGATTTTGACGTTATATTAGGGATGTCCTAGTTTTCTCCATATCACGCGATCTTGGACTGTCATGCCAAGACGGTCACCTTAGCCATGCCAGGCATTACTAGACTTCAGTGGAGGGGTACTCCTAGTCCCACTCCGAAGAAGATCATTTTATTTCTTAGGGCGAAGAAGTTAGTAAGTAAGAGGTGCCTAGCTTATTTAGCTCATGTTCGTGATACGACAATTGCATCTCCACCCCTTGAGTGTATCCCTATTATGAGCGATTTCGCGGCGGTATTTCTTTCGGATCTGCCGAGTAAGCCACCCGATCGCGATATTAATTTCTGTATCAACGTGGATTCGGGCTCTCATCCTATTTCCATTCCACCATATCGGATGGCACCAGCTGAGTTTAGAGAGCTTAAGGAGCAGTTATAGGATTTATTGAGCAAGGGGTTTATTAAACCAAGCGTCTCCCTTTGGGGTGCACCTGTGTTGTTCATGAAAAAGAAAGATAGGACCATAAGGATGTGTATTGAGTATCACCAGTTGAACAAGGTCACTATTCGAAACAATTGCCCTATGCCTCATATTGACGATCTGTTTGACCAGTTTCAGGGTACTTCAGTATTTTTGAAGATTGATTTGCATTCCAGCTATCACTAGTTGAAGATTAGGGCATAGGATATTTCGAAGATAACATTTCGGACGAGATATGGCCACTATGAGTTTCTAGTGATGTCTTTTGGGCTTACAAATGCCCCGGCTGCATTTATGACCTTGATGAATGGCATCTTTAGGTCGTTCCTTAATTCCTTTGTGATTGTGTTTATTGATAACATCTTGGTGTATTCCAAGAATAGAGAGGAGCATGAGAGCCATCTCCGTACTGTTCTTGGGTTGTTGAAGAAACATAAACTGTTTGCTAAGTTTTTAAGTGTGAGTTCTGGTTGGAGTCTGTAGCATTCTTGGGACATGTGGTGTCTAAGGATGGGATTACGGTTGATCCACAGAAGATTGAGGTTGTGAGGGGTTGGGCGAGGCCCACTACTGTTACTGAGATTCGTAGTTTTGTGGGTTTGGCTAGCTATTACCGTCACTTTATGAAGGATTTTGCGGATATTGCGTCATCCTTTACTAGATTGACTTAGAAGGATGTTCCCTTCCATTAGACGGATGATTGTGAGGCGAGCTTTCAAAGGCTCAAGCTCCTTTTGACAATAGCCCCGATCTTAACATTACTCGTTGAGGGTAAGGATTTTGCTGTCTGTTATGATGCCTCCCGCGTGGGCTTGGGTGTTGTGTTGATGCAGGAGGGTAGGGTGATAGATTATGCTTCCCGTCAGTTGAAGGTTCATGAGAAGAATTACCCTACTCATGATTTGGAATTTTTTGCCGTGGTCTTCGCTTTGAAGATTTGGAGGCATTATTTGTACGGTGTTCATTGTGAGGTTTTCACCGATCACCGCAGTCTTCAGTATATGTTTACCCAAAGTGATCTTAATTCTAGGCAACGCCGATGGGTGGAGCTCCTTAAGGACTATGACATCTCTATTCTGTATCATCCTGAGAAATCCAATGTGGTGGTTGATGCCTTGAGTCGCAAGGCAGTAAGTATGGGGAGTTTAGCTCGATTGATTGTTTTCGAGCATCCGTTGGCCATGGAGATTCAGACTGCGCTAACAGTTTCATTCATCTGGATATTTCACCCCTGGGCAGGATTTTGGCTTGTATAGAGGCAAGGTCATCTTTATTGGATCGGATCAGGACTCAACAGTTTGAGGATGCTCAGTTAAGAAACATTTGAGATAGAGTTTTGAGAGGTGAGGCCAAGAAGGCCGCGATTGATTCTGAGGGCATCCTGAGGATTAGAGGATGCGTGTGCGTTCCTCGTATTGGTGATCTGATTTAGTTGATCTTGTCTGAGGCTTATAGCTCTCGCTATTCCATTCATCCGGGGATGACTAAGATGTATCGTGATTTGAGACGACACTATTGGTGGTGTCGGATGAAGAGAGATATAGTTGATTTTGTGGCTAAGTGTGAAAATTGTCAGCAGGTAAAGTATGAGCACCAGTGACCCGGTGGGATGCTTTAGAGGATGCCCATTCCCGAGTGGAAGTGGGAGAGGATCACCATGGATTTTGTCACTGGTCATTCGAAGACCCTTGGCAAGTTTGACTTTATTTTGGTGATAGTGGATTGGTTGACTAAGTCCGCTCACTTTGTTCCAGTTCAGGTTTCCTATACCACAGAGAAGTTAGCCAAGAAGTACAAGTGGGATATGTGAGATTGCATGGGGTTCCTATTTCTGTTGTATCTGATCGGGGTAGTATTTTCACTTCCCGTTTCTGGAGGGCGTTTCATGAGGAGTTGGGTACCCAATTGGATCTCAGAACGACCTTTCATCCCCAGACCGATGGTCAGTCCGAGTGGACCATTCAGGTGCTCGAGGACATGTTGAGAGCATGTGTTATTGATTTTGGAGGTCATTGGGATCATCACTTACCATTGGTAGAGTTCTTGTACAACAATAGTTATCATTCGAGTATTAGCATGGCTCCTTTTGAGGCCTTATATGGTGGGAGATGTAGATCTCCGATTAGTTGGTTTGATGGGTTCGAGGCTCGACCTTGGAGCACGGATCTATTGAGAGAGTCCCTTGATAGAGTGAGAGTTATTCAGGCCAAGCTTTTGGCAGCTCAGAGTCGGCAAAAGATGTATGCGGACCGTAAGGTCCGGGATTTGAAGTTTGCTATTGGTGACCAGGTTCTGTTGAAGTTTTCACCCGTAAAGGGTATTATGAGATTCGGTAAGAGGGGCAAGTTGAGCCCCAGGTATATTGATCCGTTTGAGATTATGGACTATATCGGTGATGTAGCTTATGAGTTGGCATTGCCGCTAGGCTTGGCGGGAGTTCAATCGATTTTTCATGTTTCGATGCTGAAGAAGTACCATGCCGACGGTACCTACACTGTCCATTGGGATTCTATATTGCTTGATGAGAATTTGACTTATGAGGAGGAGCCTATCGCAATCTTGGATAGGCAGGTTCGAAAGTTGAGGTCGAAATAGATTATTTTGGCGAAGGTGCAATGGAAGTAGCATCCTATTGAGGAGGCTACTTGGGAGACCAAGTCCGACATGCATAGCCGATATTCTCAGTTGCTTACTGATTCAGGTATTTCCCCGTTTCTTTCTTTTCTTCGCTTGAGGACGAGCGACGGTTTAATTGATATTTGATGTAACGACCCGTTTGTTCGTTATAGTCTTTTCAGAATTTTTGCCTTTTTCGAGCATTGACTAGCGCATTTTGACCCGAAGTTGACTTTTGGGTAAATAGACCTTTTTTAAAATCCAGTCGATTCCAAGAGGCCCGGATGTTCGTTTAGAACTTGTATGTGTACTTGGTTTGGTTCCCAATGCACTTAGATGCATTTTGGAACTTCGGTTGGAAATTGAAACTAAGGCATCGGGGGTTGACTCGGTCAACAAGACCTCCGTTGGGAATTCTGAGGCTATAAGCGCGTCGAACGTATTTTTGTGTGGGTCTATGTATGTGGTTTGTGAGTAGATGGCCTCGGGAATGATTTGGGATTTCTATTGAGACTTAGAGATTGGGAGGAATTCTGGTACCTGGTGCCCGAAATGGCGGCATCGCTGTTGCGGTGTGTTAGCCACTGGGGCGGCCATACGCATGTTGGCCAGACCGCTATGGCGGCCTGATGGGCGCTGTAGAGGTGCTGTTGCAGCGGCCTCGTTACCGCCGTGATGGTAACGGGCCTATTATTTCATTAAGTGTGATTTAAATAAGCCTTTAGACCCTCATTATTCCGCATTTCGAAATTAGAGCTTTGGGGAACAATTCTTGGGGATATTTTGGAGATATTCTTGGAGGTAAATCTTGCTTATTCCTTTACTCTTCCTTTAATCCTAATCATCCTAGATTTCCCCCTTCCTTTTAATAATCTCTTAGTGATTGAAGTTGGAAGAGGGTTTTGATGAACTTTTCCTTAGGCTCATTAATGAGGAAATTGATGATGTTTATGTTAGATTTTGATGAATCTAAGCTTATTAATCATATATCTTCCATTTCTAGAGTTGAATTTCGAAATCAAAGAATTAGGGTTCATACCCAATTTGGGGGTTTTGGTTGAAAGCAGAAATTAGGCTAATCCTTGATTTAAATCAGCAATTAGTGGTTGGGTTATGATCACCTAGTACTTAATTTGGCATTTTGCTATTGAATTGCCCGTTTCACCCTTGTGGGCCCGTTTCCCCAATATTTAGGGCTAGAATTGACCTAATTGAAATAGTAGCAATATTAGTATCATTCTTCATGATTTCTAATCTAGAATTCGATTATGCTTAGACTACTTTTGTTCTAAGGTTCAGCGGAAAGGCAAAGCAAAAGAGTGAGTCATTGGTGCTGCGGTTCGGCCATCCAGGTAGGTTATGGCTTACCCTTGGTGAGACTTCGTATAGCGAAGCGCATATTTAGATTATATTGTTGGAGACAACATGTGAACCTTCGGGTATGAAGTTGGGTTGGATATTGCCTTAGGTTGGGCCCTGTTGTGTGTTTGGGGCTAGCCACCCCATTATGTGTGATTTGATTGTTCTATTGTGCCGGCTTGATGCCATGAGTCGTTAGTAGATACTGGATTCTGTTTTATCCTCTTGACTTTGATATAGTTGACATACCCACTATTGGTAACTGTATTCGGATATATTGTTGGCGTACCCATTGTTGGTACTTGTGATTCGGTTATATTATTGGCGTACCCACTGTTGGTATTTGTGATTCGTGTACATTATTGGCGTACCCACCGTTGGTACTTGTGATATTGAGCATGATTGTTGATGTTGATACATGCATTGCACGCACTCTCATTTCACGATATACTGTTGAGATATTGATGATATTTGATGAAACACTTGATGAGCTGGGCTCAGTTTTCCTTGAGTAACGTGAGATGGCCGATGTCCGATGTTGATCCCGTAATCGTTGATTGAGTGAAACTGATACTCTATAAAATTCTTTTACTTGAGTGACATGAGATGTCCGATGAACAATTCCGGAATCGTTGTTGCATGGATGATATTCAATGTTAGTTCCGGAATCGTTGTTAGTGCATGGATTCCGCGGGTCCCCCAGGGTGGTGCCAGTGAGAACCCCTATGAGCAAAGATTCAGGGTCCCGTCTGTCTGTTAGGCAAAGATCCGGGATGAGTGGTACTTAGACTTCGCGAGTCATGCTAGGTTGTGCTAACGAGACGTCGATATTTCCGTCCGGAGTAAATGTGTACACCGCATTTGTATGGCATTGCATTGCATTCATACATCATTGCATTGCATCGCATTATGACTTGATTGAGATGTTTGGTGTTGTATTGTGATGTTGGATTGGATGGGATATATTCAGACTTGACAGATTTGGGATTAGATGCTTCACATAAGCGATGACGGATACTTGAATTTGATTACATTGTCTTATACTTGTTGGTTTAATAGCTTATACCTTTATTATCTAACTTGTATTAGCTATGCCTAGTCGAATGATGCCTACCAATACTGTTATCTTATACTGACCTGCACTTGCTGTATTCTTTTATGAATGCAGAGTATCAGGTCGGATCCATTTCTGTGACGCGTGGCTGATAGTCGCTTTAACTTTCTCTTGAGTTTCCAGGGCGAGCATGGACTTCCGCTGCCTTGAAGACTTTTCTATCTTTATGTCTTATTTTATTCAGAGACATAGATACTTATGTATTAGTATTCCAGATTTGTACTGTCTCCCTTATTAGATGCTCTTATGTTATTCAGACCAGACCTTGGGGGTGTTGATATTATTCCGTACTATCCTATTACTTCTATATCTATATTGTGAGACTTACGTATTTGTTCTGTTCCGTTGCTTAATTTCGTTCTTTTATGTATTTATACATTGTTGGGTTGAGGGTTCGCTTATCGAGGTGGAAAGATAAGTGCCCGCACGGCTTAGGCAAAATGGGTCGTGACACTACTAATTTAAAACAAAATCCCTACTTAAGCATATGGGACCAAACTAACATACATATCACTGAGGTAAATACATCTAAACAAACAAAACTGAACTAACAGGCCAACATAATTAACTATATGTTAAATACTAGCAGGTATGAACAAACAATTAAACCAGGCTTAAACAAAGATTAAATACAGAAATAAGCATGTTAATCTAAGCTACATACTGACAGATATGCTAAACATTAACCTAACACAAGCACATAAACTCAAATAGATACAAAAAATAAAGAAAAAGAGGAACATTTACCTTTTTCGAGTGTAGTCGTTTAGTCGAGATTGAAATTTGAAGACTGATGCTCCTCAGACCCAACTCAGCCACAAAAGAAAAAATAATATTTTTAGACTAACCCCAAAACTTGAAGATAACTAAAGACTAACCCCAAAACTTAAAGAAAACTAACTTAGGGCTCCAATTCTAGTTGGATCCCTTTGCTAGAACTTCTAAGTTTCTAGGTTTTTGCACTTATGTGAAAATGCATGTGTGTGTGTCAGTGAAGGTGTGTGTATGTCACGACCCAACTAGTGGGCCATGATGGGTACCCAGAGCTGACTACCGAGCACCACTCATCATGCTGTCTATCATACTCAGCCCGAACACACATCATTCTCAACACCAAACTTATCATGAAACAATCTCCAAATATCTCCCAAAACATGTGTGCATACATAGGCCCATAAGGCTACAAAATGATATATAAAGTATAGGCTAAAGAATTCTCACAACATCTATTACCCACACATAAGTATCTACGAGCCTCTACTAGAATATTGAGATCATAAGGATGGGACAGGACCCCGCCATGCCCCAAATATGCACACAGAAGAATATACCAATGAGCGGTAACTCCGGAGTAGTGGAGTGCTCCTGTACAGCTGCCGGTAAGGCTCCTAGGTGTTCGGGCCGTCTCTCTGTCTACCTGTGGGCATGAACACAGCATCCATAAAAGAAAGGACGTCAGTACGAACAATGTACAGAGTATGTAAGGCATATATGAGAACATAATAAGGAAGTATAGAAAGCATAAGAAAAAAGGATAACTGTAACTGCTTGCCTCTTGAGGAGGAATCATGCATGCTCACTTTTACCTTTAAAACATATCACACATACATACATAAACTATCTGAATCGATAACATCATTAGCCCACGTCCGGGCCTCCCGCATCCGGGGTAATCATCTCACGCCGCCTACTAGTGGTGATGCCCGTGCCATATAGACACGGTGTAATCATAAGCCGCCCGCCTTAGAGGTGCTGCCCGACCATCTAGACACGGTGTAATTATCATTATCTATAAGCTGCCCACCTTAGCGGTGCTTCCTGGCCATCTAGGCACGGTGTAATCATCATATACTTAACTTGAAGCATGCATAAGAGCTCAAGTAAAAGCTATAACTCTATCGGAGTGACATAAGGACGATAACCTCCGATTACATTATGGAACATCATGATTGCCATGTCTCACCTTGAAGGAACTAGCATTATAAGGAGAGACTACCAACAATGAATAACATCAAGGAATCATGTAAAAATTATGAACATCATAATAGCATCATATCATGAGCTTCAAAATCTCTGGACATAGATTCATCATTATCATGATCATATTCATAACACATCTCTTAGCTCTATCTCATGAGAAGCTCTTAGTAATCATAGACTTATAATTTTTTTTGAAATGTAAGGAAGCCATGGAAAGATAGAGGAAATCTTGTTATAGGAATCATGCCTTAGAAAAGAAGGGCTACCCTTACATACCTTTACATCTCTTTACAATCAACGCCCTCCTTCCAAGCTTACTATTCTACCTTCAAGAGGATTCGTATTAGGATTAGGTAATTGAATACATACTTAAGTCTAAGCTAGAACGACTAAGAGCTAACGGAAATTGGGCAGCATTTCCTTTGTTTCTATAACTTTCTCCATATAATCAACAACTCCCAAATATCATTAACAACACCCAAGACATCATAATCAATAAACTTCTTCAAGTTAAACATTATTCAATTCTTACAATGCCCTTCCAATGTCACCCATAACCATAACCATGACATAATACCATGTTCATTCTCATATAATACTCCTTTAACATCATTTGTATTATTCACCAAAAGATTGTAGTCATAACATGTCAAGAACTATAATTCAAGTCAAGTTAATGCTCAAGAATACCACTATTTTCATATTTGAACTTCATACTCTACTTTCTTCCATAATCTAAGTCTTCCAACTACTCAATATTCTTAGTAACATGAATTAAATGTGAAACTCACCTTTGATCACATAGGAATGGTCTTTAGATGAAAATACTCCACTTGGAGAAAAGCTCAACTTTAATTCCAAAGGAATTTCTAGCTTTCATTAACCCTAATGAACACCCATACACTTGATTTCCCTTTATTATTGGTGTTTGATCCTTAATCTCTCTTGAATTTGTGTTAATATGGCGGAGGGAATATTCTAGAGTTTTCAGAACTTGTGGAGAAGGTGGAAACTGAAAAATGAGAGCATGGGTCGTCTATTTATAACTGGAACTGGAAAGTTCTAGCGGGGAGGTTCGACGAGCGGGTTGATGACCCGTCGATAAGTCGACGGTTCATCGACTTGCTCCATCGACTTACGCCTGCAAATCCCTGATTGCAGAAGCATGTTGATGGTGCCCCAACGAAGGTCCGTCGACACTGACTAATGTCTGCAGAATTTTCTGAATCAGTTCAGATTGCGTCGATTCGATTCGTTCAACTTCTAACCCCGTAAATTACCGGCAATACCTGCTGGTACATTTGTACACGGGGTAAGGCACTTTCAACCTTAACTTTCTCCAATGAGCTTTCTTCTCTCACCTCAAATGTCTTTGGAATCTTAATTAAAATCACTAAGTATCCCTTCTTACTTGTAGGGGCATCATATACACCTTAACTTGCATTAGTCTATTCACCGCACAACAACTCGAAATTTTGAGGTGTAACACTGTAATTGTGAGATATGGGGTTCTTTAAATAGAACCCCAAATCTGAAGACTTGAACCCTAATTTTTTATGTGGGACTAAGGATTTTTTGGGGGGAATTATCTTGAATTCCCTCTCAAACAAATAGTAACCAATGAAAATCAAGTGTTCAAATTCCTATACAAACAAAACCCATTAAGAAAACCAGTCTTTTGACCAGAGAAATTGTAGAAAAAATAATAAAATAAAAAGATATACCTTGTTTGGTTGAGCAACGATGGAAATAGGGCAAAGCATTAATTGCTTTGCCCAATTTGGTGGAGCAGCACTGCAATAAAGCATTTGTACACTGCTACTTTGCCATTCTCGGCCGATGATGATGAGAGAGAAAGGGGAAATGATGAAGCGATGCTAGGGTTTGGGTACAAAAACCCTCATCTGCACATTTTGCGACATGAAGGGGTCGTTTAGAATATACACCATCTGTATATGTTTGTGTAGAAAGGAGCTTGGGCCGGGTCTTGGCCATTTGGGCTAGACTCGGTCCGAGATTTGAAAGGAAAATGAAAGGGGCCCAAACATGTATAGCTATATACATGGTATACTGATATGCTCAAATTGAACCTTTTAATAGCGTGAAGAGGACGATGTCAAATATAGTAACCAAACAAGGTTGGGGTCGAATCCCACAAAGAATATGGTGTGAAAAGTTTACTAAATAAGTATTATACTAATCTTGCGGTCCTAGTATACTTTAGAAAAAGGGGTTTTATAGTTGTTTTGGTTTGTAGACTAATTTAAAGTGACTAGTAATTTAAAGTTGTAAAGTTATGGGTAAAAAGAATCAAGGTTATGTCCCCGTCAGATAAAGTGTATGATCATGGGTCTTGATCTTGATATACTTCTAATGGATCTTTGTATGAATGCACTTAACCTCTATGTGAAAAGATTATTTCTTTCTATGCTTTTCCCAAAGATAAGAAAGTATGCATGAAGAACAGTTAATTATGCCAAGTATATTCCTCTTATTCCTAAGTGAATTTATTAAACCTGAAGAACGGTTAATTATGCCAAGTAAATTCCTCTTATTCCTAAGTGAATTTATTAAACAAGGTTTAAAGCCTTGAGTTCTTGTTATTTGTTCTTACCAAACCCTAGTTATTTTTCGAAATAAACTAAAGTTTATGGCATTAGCTAATGTTTGCAATCACTAACTATATGATGAAAATGAAGAACAAATAAGCCCTAACAATCCATTATGCGTATATCAATCACAAAATCCCAATCACAAAACACCAATCCTTGGGTTCACAACCTTAGTAAAGAAATTTAGCTACTCATAGAAGAAAAAGAACAACAATAATAAATAATTGAGAACATAATGCTTACGAATGATTGATTGGAATTGAAGAGAAGATAATTGCAATTATTTGTAATCCCAAAAAGACTTCAAAAAACTATGAGTATTGAATGCTAAGGAAATAAAACTGAAATCTGGTAAAATTGTAGCCTACAAGAAACCTACATTAGGTATTTATAAGAGTATGTCGTGAAAAACACGTTGACAAAATTGCCCCCAATGGATCAACATACGGACCGTAAATATTATACGATCCATAAAATCTGCAAGTCCTGTTCGTAAAATCTCCTTCTGTTGCCCAAATCTACGCTCCCTTTTTATGGACCGTACATATTTTACGGTCCGTATAACTGGTCCGTACATTCTTCTTTCAGTTGAGATTTTGTTGTAACTGATCTACAGTGGGATTTACAGACCATAAATAATGTACGATCCGTACTTTCTGCCTTGAATTCCTCCTTTAGGTATGAGACCTCTTTGTCACTGATCTACGGTTGAATTGACGGTTCGGAAATATTATACGGTCCGTCTTTTGCTCCGTAAAATCCAAGCTTCAGTTATTTTTCTTTCTTGAACATCTCTTAAAGCCCTTTTCATGACTTGTGCCAAAAACACGATAAGTACTTGCAATATAACACAAACACATCAAAATACCCAAACTTGCTTTAAAAATAAGTAAAACTCGTCGTAAAAAAGCATCAAATGTGTCGGAATTTCGCTTCACATCACACCCCCAACTTAAAGTCTTTGCTTGTTCTCAAGAAATTCACACAGCACAAACGACTCAACTAACATAGATACAAATAGAATAATAATGTCTACAATGATTTTGACTAAGAACTACCAGCTTGCATGATTTCCCTTGACTAACCCTATCAGTTTTAAAACAGTTCAACTCAGATGTATAATTCAAAACACGTCCTAACTAACGATGAAGCTTCCATAAATGACAGTAAGTTATTGCAACTACTAATGCATGCTCAAAAGTTATTTTTTGTGTAAGTATTCAATATTGCTCAACCTTAATACCCTCACACAGACCAAAGAATGTCTCACACACATATATACAAAGAATTTGGGACAAATACTAGAGAGAGAAGAAACACTCACACTCACAAAGACATTCACACATTACAAATGCACATACCATATGCTTGCCCTTAATTTCAATGCTTTAACTTCGGACGGTTCAGCCGTGATCACACTAGGACTTGTTCTCGGCCTGTAATGTAGGCTTAGGGATGGGTAGGATACTAATTTAGGAATTAGTGACTCACCCTCCTTGAACACTACATTTTTTCTTTTACCTTGATTCGCCTCTCAATTTTCCTCCCTTTGTTTTCACTTGTTCAACCTCGATGTAGTTGCTTATTAATTAAACTACTTTCTTTTTATGCTGCACTTTTTTTTATTTTCTTTTTTTTTTCTTTTTTTTTTTAACACCCACATCGAATCATGACTTGATAACTAATGCCACACCCAACTTAGGCTTTTATCCTCTTCTTCACACTTTTATGACCCCCAACTTAGGCGTTCCACCTCATTTCTCTAGTAGTGTCAAGGAGGGAGCGGGTGCAAAGATAGATTCATTAAATAACGGGTACGGGTTTGTTAATGGCTAGTCAAGAAAAAGGTTATAGGCTCAAAAGGGGAAACTAGGGATTATTTACATCAAAGGGTAAGGGTTATAAGGCAATAGTGACTGAATTCCAAATAAAGCCAACGATCACTTCACAACCAAACTATTCTAAGCATTCAAGCATGAAAAACTAGACACGTTCTAGATTGCAAAAGCAGAGTATGAACACAACTAAGGCACTCACACACACAATGGCATAAGGATCACTTCAATTACTACCCAAGTAACATTCGACACACATAATAACCTAATATTCCAACTGTCATACACAGAAGCATGCATGTCAATACACAACCTATTCCGAGTATCTATATCAAAAATTTCGGAGAGGGGTCATTATTTCACAAACATTTTCAGAATCAATATGCATAGCTTTAAGTTCATTAACCACTACCATCTAAGTCATAGCTATTCTATCTTATCTACACAACCTAAACATGCTAGTTTCAACATAATTAAAACCCCTCAGGAAAAAAACTCTGGCAAAGAAAAGTCGAGGGGGTTTCTAAACATATATTTACATTACAACAACATCAAGTAGTCCCACCCCCAACTAAAAAACTATGCATTGTCCTCAGTGCATCAATGTAAGCATAAAAAAAGGGATAGGACTGCCTGAGGCGCTCTAGGCGCGATGCTCATCTGCGTTGTGCACCCTTCGCCTCAGTATCGGCGAGTGCTGGATCAATAGTGCTTCTAGGAGTCTTGGACTGACTTTGTGGGAGTGGGTCCTCTTCTAGGACAGTAGTCACTACTTCCTCAGGAACCACGATGTTGGGCATCGTCTACTCAACAGGGGGATCTATGCTGCTCGATACCCCCCGTGAAGTGGTAGTCAATAAGGGACTGTCGTGTGGCTTTCTTCAGCTGGCCCTTCTCTAACTCAATTGGGTCTAGCCCCTCACTATCACCCTCAGATCTAGGCCTCTTGCCTCTATCTTGGGTTGAGGGCTCCTCTCTCGACAATCGCACCACTGGCACCAAAGAAGCAAAATCAATCGGCATTACTGGTTGAGGGGGATCTGCAAAACTCCTCCCTTCACCTGAAGCAAAAAGACCTCGTCCTTCAATTGTGTAATATCCTTCTTCACCGTTTTCATCTCAGCTGCTGACGACACCTTTTCCAACTCAAGGACTCTCCTCTCAATACCATCAATTCTGGAGTGAATTTGACGGTGTGATTGGGTGAGGGACTCCTGCAGCGGCTCTATTTCCTTGCAGACTGCCCGCGCTATAACCCCTTCCAACTCCTCTAACAAGCTAGCAATCTATCGATCAGCTCTGTCTACCTTTATATAGGAATCGTAGAAGTTTTTCCTGTTGAATGGAATCATGACACCCCCAGGAAGTGCTGTGGATATGGCGGTGACTCTAGAAGTAGGTGGGGCAGTCGTGGTGGAAGGCTCAGTAGTGGTCTCAGAGGCTGCTGAAGAGGTGGGACCCGAAGAGGACTCTGGGACCGTTATGGGAGCTGGTGCTGTCATGGTGGTAGTCTCAAAATCCTTTTAGGTCTCCTCTAATGTAATGCCCTCTTTCTTAGTCTGGTCGAAATCATATTGCACAAGTTCTAGTGCCGCCACACCACCTCGGGCTGTCAACAATACAGCCTTAACATCCTTATCATTTCTCTTAGTTAAGCTATAGACATGCTCCGCCTCAAGTCTGTGGTCCCGGTAGGGGAACTTCTGGGCCTCTGCCTTCAAACAAAGACCCCTAATCAAGCACGGAAAAACCAAAGAAAGTCCAGGCTAGGTCGCCCGTGTATGAATCTCATCTGCTATCAATTTCCCTAGTCAACTGCATACCAAGACATGATGGAAGACACTAGGATTGCCCAGTCAATAGTAAGCTGATTATCTGCCTGAGTCGGGAAGATTCTATTTAGCAGGATGCTCTACTAGAATTTGGCTTCAACTGAGAGATCTTTCTTTTTAATCTGCACACTCGAGTTGGTACGCCAGGAGGGATTCTCACTTGCAATCACTTAAGCTACCCATGGAAACTCTTTCAACATATCAGGTCTGTCCCCCCCCCCCGCCCCCCCCCCAATTATGTAGTCTAACTCATCAGTGTTTGCTGGCGGCTCATAGTCGTCCCCAAAGTAAAATCGATTGATGGCTTTGCTAGAGAAATCAATCCTCAATCCCCTAACAATTACCTTCTGGAGACGTATGACTGTCCGAGCTTATTGGACTAGCCTGTATCGATTGTTTAACTCCGCAAAGATAATTGGCATAAAACTCTTGCATAAGAGAGGGTATATATATGTCGGGTGGTTGTCTAAGGAAGCCCCATCCATGGTGATCAATGACAGCCTATATGTTGGGGAAATGTTCCACCCCATTGAAACTGATCTGCCTCTCCTCATAGATGCTCCGGCGGAAACTATGCCCTTCTTTCTTGGGCTTCAGCCCTTTCTCGTATATTTCCTTTGAACCTTGCACCAAGAACCGAATAGCATGCTCAGACTTCTCCTTCATTTTGTTCTCATTTTGTCGTGTCGCTTCCTCAACATCAGACTCCTCCGGCATGTTACTTTCCTCCTCCTGAGTGGGCAGTTTAGGAGAGCTAGATGATTTCTCTCCGTCATTGTTAGGGGCGGTGTTCCTAGATGTGGACCCCTCTTCATAATGGGGGTTTGTCGGAGTTTGGGCTGCTCTACGCCACCTCGTGAGTCGGGCGATAAGAGCCTGATCCTCTTCAGTCAATTGGTCAGGGTCCTGATTATGAAGCCTTATTCGTATCTGTGTTTGACCTTACCCCCTGCCCTGACCTGTGGTGTAGGCATGACCTCTTCTAACAGTATTCTTTGGAGCCATACCTGTGGACTACATATTAGTATCTACAATAATGGAGGTACAGATAAGGATAATAGTGTACAAAAAAAAACTTTTTATAAAATTTTTTTTTTATTTTTTTATTTTACGGACCGTAAAAGAAATACGGTCCGTAAAAGCAAGCGTAAAGTAGCAACAGTGTTGTATAGAAGCAGCTTGAATAATGTACGGTAGGGTTTTATGGTCCGTAGAAATTCTATGGTCGGTAAACACCACCGTAAATAGGAGATAGTAACTTGGGAACTGAGGAAACCATTTTACGATGCAAGTTATGGTCCGTAAGTTGTATCGTAAAATGGGAACAGTGAGTTTTACTGTATAGTAGAGCATTTTACGACAGAGATTTACAGTTAAATGAATTCATAAGATGCCCTCTATACGAAATTCCCAAGCGACTTCCTATTAATACCAAGCTTTCAACAATGGATTATTCTTCATTAAACCTCCTTATTATGCTCATTATCATGTTAGGGTTACTCAGACTTTACCCTAATTCATACTTTGCTTAATTCAGGCATTTTATCGAACAGTTGGTGGGCATAACGAATTGTGGTATCAATTTTGATATTAACAATCGCAATGCCCACCGACTAAGTGGGGGTTTCGAATACTCGTTCCCCGTGAGTCCCATGTTTAAGCACAACATAACCAAATCCCCGCCCTAACTAATTTCATGAATCTATCCCCATACACTCAAAACTCAAGAATTTGCAAACCAAGGTCATTGAAGGACGAATAGGCATTTGTCCATCTCGCTATTATGCAACATTTAGATCATAAGTAAGGCATGATAGGATCAACAAACCTTGTAGAGAAGCTGGTGATCAAATAAACACGAAGAGTAAAATTGAAAAAACTTTTGCTTCTTGCTTCAACTCAAATGGGTGAGAAGGGTTTGTTGATGTGGTGTTGAGGTGAATATTTGTGATGATGTGCAGGAGAGGGTATGTAACGTCTGATTATGGGGAGTGAATTTAGGGATGTGATTAGGTAGTGGTAGAGTTTGAAAAGGAGAGGGAGTTATGTGATACGTTTTGAGTTGAAGAATAAAAGAGGTAGTTTTATTAAATTTTGTACCCTAGCCGCGTTAAATTTAAAACATACTTGGGCCTTTTACGCTGTCAATCTACGCCTGTATAAATTTTACGGAACGTAGATTATGGCGTAAAATTTGCAACAGTGATTTGATCTAACGATCCTTGTTTTACGCTTCCATTTACGAGCCGTAAAAATTACACGGTCCGTAAATGTTGGTGTAAATCAAGAACGGAAAGATCTTTTACCAGGCTCATAATTTACACTTCCATCTACGGTCCGCAAAAATTTTACGGGCCGTAGATTCTGGCGTAAATCATCAACAGAGAATCATCTTTTTGCTACCTCAATCTACGCTTCCATCTATGGCCCGTAAAATTTTTACGGGCCATAGATTCTGGCGTAGATCAAATCTAGTGTCTCCACTTTTCATCCTGCACCAAAACAAACCTTACCCTATACATGCCCTATCTAAGTTACAACAATTCAAAACTAACAAAAATTAAACATGGGTGCCTTCCAAGAAGCGTTTGATTTAACGTCGCGGCACGACGGTGGTACCCATTTTTACTCTGGGTCAGGAGTGTATCCATGATTCAGTCTGTGTCGATTCACAATTCTATCACCATCAATGCAACCATGGTAATGCTTCACCCTCTGTCTGTTTACCTTAATGTCCGAGTTCCATCTCCGAACTTTAACTCAATCCCACCATGGGGTGAAACACTAACCACTTCGAATGGACCGGACCACTTAGATTTCAACTTACCAGGCAACAGCTTCAGTATTGAATTATACAAAGAACACCGTATCCCCTTTTTTAAAGTCTCTCTTGAAGATCTTGTTATCATGGTAATGTTTCATCCTCTCTTTATACAGTGCTGCACTTTCATAGGCCTAGTATCGGAATTCATCCATCTCGTTGAGTTGAAACAACCTGAGTTTGGTCGCTTCTTCCCAATTCATGTTTAATTTCTTCAAGGCCCATATGGCCTTATGTTCAAGTTCAACTGGCAGATGACAAGCTTTACCAAAAACTAGCTTGAAATGCGAAGTCCCAATCCGAGTCTTGAAAGCGGTCCGGTAAGCCCATAGAGCATCTCGAGCTTGCGGGCACAATCAGTCCTGTTTGCATTCACCGTCTTAGCAAAATACTCTTGATCTCTCAATTGGAGACTTCAACTTCCCCACTTGTATGAGGATGATAAGGTGTTGCCACCCTATGTTTGACGCCATACTTTTCCATCAATCCCACAAAGGCTCTATTGCATAAATGAGAATCACCATCACTGATTATAGCCCTCTGGGTACCAAATCGAGTAAATATGTTCTTCTTTAGGAACCCCATGACACTCTTGGCTTCGTTATTAGGTCAAGCCACCGCTTCTACCCTTTTTGACACATAGTCAACAACCACCAAGATGTACTTCATGTCACAGGAGCTTACAAAGGGCCCCATAAAATCTATCCCCCAGACATCAAACACCTCGACTTCCATCACAAAGTTTATGGGCATCTCTTGTCTCCTACCAATGCTCCCATGCAGTTGTGTGATCACAAGACCGCACCATCAAATTAGCATAATGAAAGAGAGTGGGCCAATAGTAACCACATTTGAGAATCTTTGCTTGTCACGACCCAACCCCGTAGGCCGTGACTAGTGCCCGAATTGGGCACCCAAACACAATCACAAATCCGAGTCGCAAACAGATGGCTTATACAGTCACAAATATCAAACGCTGTCTCAGATTGTCAAACTGTCGCAAACACATCTCAAACACAACCATATATATATCAAAAGCCGACAAGGCTATCAAATGGCACAACGGCCCAAAAACATATACAAATGCAAGCCGAAGCCCGGTAGCCGCCACGGCGAATTCGGATCGCCCCAAACACAACATATACAAACACACATGCATGCATAGGCCTAACCCACATATATGTCCACGTACCTCTAAACGTGCACGTACGTAATCATATGACGGGACAGGCCCCGCCGTGCTCTCGAATAAGTACATACAAATGCAACGAATGAATGTATACCAAAATATGAGCTCGGAGAAAAAGAGCACTCAATAAGAGATAAAGGTGTCCTAAACTAGTGGTCACCTGACCGTGCGTCCGTACTGCGGGCATGAAACGCACCCGAAGAAAGGGGTCGATTTAAATATGTACTGAGTATGCAAAGCAGAAGGTACAGTAACAAATCTGGGTAATGATCGAAACAGAAGAATGAAAAGTAAGTACATATTCAAAAAAATATCAAAATGTTTACTTTCAAAATACAAATCATGCATAGGGCACAGAAAATATGGTCACCCGCCCGTCGATGGCGCCATAACACAGCATAACACCAGAAGGTTTCAAATCTCCGAATCCCCATCACATATCACAACACAGCATAACGCCAAACACAGCATAACACCCAATATAAGCGAAACTCGACCCTCGAGCGAGGAGCTCGGTGAACCGTAAACACAAAGATAACACCGGAGTATATCATAATGCGCACGACAACGGAACCGGCCCGGACTAGGCGAAAGATATAACGTAATGCACGAGCGGAGTCGCGAGGAATCATATGCATAAAATCATTGTCATAAATCCAAAAGATAAGTAAAATAGTCACATTTGAAATCGGAATAATAATTACAACATTTTCTTTCAAAAGTTGTCAAAATCACATAAAGGAACGTTGCGGGATCCACGGACGAGTGTAGACCCGAGCTGGGCCCGCCTATGGAAGACATACTCATCCTACATCATACAACCCTCTACGAAAATCTCAAAGCAATCCGAGCTTTTCTGTGAAAGTTATGGGCGTTTGTAGTTTTAGAATCGTAAAGAATAAACTCTTTAAAAACCAAACTTTCATGCAACCTTTACAAATCAATAATTCCAAGGACATAGGATCAATATTTCATAACATCAACATATGAATATCAAGAAACAAATGCGTATCATAGACATGCTCGGATTGCGAGAATAGAGTTTCCTCGAGGCTCGTGTCATAGCCTATTTTAACTAAGGCATGCCGAAGAAGGAAGATTGAGCTTTACATACCTCAAACGCTCTCCAATATAATTCAAACTCAAGCTGAATCCAACCTACGTCTCGGGCTGCCCAAGGTCTACAAACAAGTCATTAAACATTCATTTCCAACATAGAATTCATAACGACGACGACTAAAACGTTAAGCGATATTAATTCGTTTCTTGCTACATAAATGGCCTACATTCGGCCAACACCTCCCACCAACATATAAAGATGATTCTCATTCCTTTCTCCACTCTACAACAATCACAACATACTAACAAGACTTTAATTCATTACTTCAATACCACACAACACACACACCTCACACGGCTATGCACTACACACACAACCAAGATTCCAACTTACTCTATTTCATGATATTCATCCATTTTAACATACTACAACATGCATACAACCTTTATAACATACAAAACATAATCAAATCTTATCTTTCTTCTTCCAACTTCACAATAGGCTAGGGTTTCCAAGGATGAAACTAGCGGGTTGATCGCTCCAACAACACTTCCACGCTACTTAGGGACCTCAAAATAGTGGGTTTGCATCAACAAAATATTTTTGGAGTGGCTAGAAATGATCTTCAATTTTTTGTCTCCTTGGCCTAGAGCCTCTTGGAGGTTTTCAACTTCTTGCTTTTTTTTTCTAAGTGTTAGAATGAATGAATGAAGACTAGTTGATCATCTTTTGTGCTTATAATATGAAGTGCACAAGTGTCCTCTTAGCCCACACAAGTGTTGGACCAATTAAAATTGTCCACAATTTG
This sequence comes from Lycium ferocissimum, assembly GCF_029784015.1. Classification (NCBI taxonomy): domain Eukaryota; kingdom Viridiplantae; phylum Streptophyta; class Magnoliopsida; order Solanales; family Solanaceae; genus Lycium; species Lycium ferocissimum. The sequence goes on from NC_081352.1 coordinate 13,835,258, forward strand.
TGTGGGCCAACTCCACATCACACGGCCAAACAAGGAAAAGATGAATGATTTTCAACTTCCAGTAATTCCAATTTTGGTCCAAAATTTTTCTAATTGTTCCATACCAACAAATTCATGCACAACTTATGACTCAGAATAAAATCGAAGGTCAAAAGTCTCGACTTTGCATCCCGGAATGGTTTGGACCCTAACTTATCATAGTTGAACCAAATTGTCCCAATATACAAAAATGCGGGATATAACATTGCTGCAGTCCTCAAACCACTATGATGTCCCCCGACTGGAGAGTCGTGGCAAGCCTTCAGAATCTCCAACACCTCACTCTCTGGAACACAATGCCGAATAATGTTATCAGTGCAAGTTCTGAAAAAGTATGTTTCATCCCAATAGTACTGAGGAGAATCCCGCAAAAACTTCTTTTTCCGGTAAGATTTGATCCCGTCAGGAATGATGCCAGTCACCAAGTAATTAGCCAAATCCGCATACCAAGGTGCCACTTGCATAGACACCGCCCACACTTGCTCATTCGGAAACGCATCATCAATATCAAGTTTCTCTGCTAGCACCCCAGTTTCGTCAAGCCTAGAGAGATGGTCAGCAACCTGATTTTCGGACCCTTTTTGATCTTTCACTTCAAAATCGAACTCTTGCAACAAAAGGACCCAACGAATCAGTCGCGGCTTAGCTTCTTTCTTTGCCATATGATACCTCAACGTATCATAATCAGTGTACACCACAACCTTGGATCCCAACAAATAGGATCTAAACTTCTCAAATGCATATACTATAGCAAGTAGCTCCTGCTCAGTCACCCTGTATTTCATCTGCGCCGCATTAAGAGTCCTACTAGCAGAATAGATCGGGTGCATAATTTTATTGTGCCTATGGCCAAGCACAACACCTATCGTGAAACCACTAGCATCACACATCAACTCAAAAGGTAGGGACCAATCAGGAGTAACAATGATAGGAGCAGAAGTGAGATGCTCCTTCAATTCATCAAATGCCTTTCGGCACTTGTCATCGAACATAAACTTAGCCTCTTTTTCAAGAAGCTTACATATCGGGTTAGTAATCTCGGAGAAATATTTGATGAAGCGCCTATAGAACCCAAAGATGTCCCAAGAAACTCCAAACACCTTTGACTGAGATGGGTGGAGAAAGTTTTGCAATCACATCTATCTTCGCTTGATCAATCTCAATTCCCTTTTCAAAGATTTTATGACTGAGGACAATCCCTTCCTTCACCATAAAGTGTCCCTTCTCCCAATTTAGCACAAGATTTTTCTCTTCACATCTTTTCAGTACTTGACCCAGATGGTCAAGACAGTCATCAAATGAATCGTCCACAATAGAGAAATCATCCATAAACACCTCCAAGAAGCCTTCTACCATGTCAGAAAAGATCGTCATCATGCACATCTGAAAAGTTATTGGTGCATTACATAACCTAAAGGGTATTCGGCTGAACGCAAATGTCCCATAAGGACAAGTGAAAGTCGTCTTCTCTTGATCTTCTAAAGCAATGTTGATCTGATTGTAACAAGAGTACCCATCTAAGAAGCAATAGTAAGACCTCCCAGCCAGCCTATCAAGTATCTGATCAATGAAAAGCATGGGAAAATGGTCTTTACAAGTAGCTGAATTCAGCTTCCTATAGTCCATGCAAACATGCCAACTAGTAACTGTACGAGTGGGGTTCAACACATTCTTTGCATTAGGCACCACAGTGATGTCCCCTTTCTTTTGAACAGGACTCACCCATGTCACTACCCAAACCGATGAGCCGTGACGGGAGTCTGACCTCTAGCGACCAAACACCCCTAAACACTTATCTGAAACATACTGAACATTAAAGGCCCATAAATGGCATAAACTGATCTCATAAGAGGGAAACATCAGAACTCTATACAATCTGCATATATATACACAACATGCGGAAGAACAAGGCAAGCGCCTAGGTCGCACATATACCGTACACAAAAAAATAAGCCAACGAGGCTACATCATCTCGACTACTACATACACGTTTTCCTACAGACCTCTACTAGAATAAAAGTTATAGAAAGGACGGGACAGGGCCGCGTCATACCCAAATGTATACACACCCAAAAATAGGCATACCAAAACTGGCTGTAGCTCCGGATTAAATGGAGCGTACTGGCCACTACTAGATCTAAAGGTCCTACTGAGCTGGACCACCTGTCTGTCTCCCTGTACGTGCGGGCATAAATGTAGCTCTCTGAGCAACGGGGAGTCAGTACGGATAATGTACCGAGTATGTAAGGCATAAGAACAACATATGTACATAAGAATCATGGAAAAGATCCGAACTCAAAAGCGAAATGATTTGACCGCATGTACTTGTATGAACTAGTATCCGCTAAATCGCATAAATACGTATAATCGACAATGCCTTCCGCGGGCACATAATATGCATGCTCATACCTATCAATGATGGTCGTGCATCTATATGTGTGCGTATATAACGCCTGATGTATGTGCGTATATAACGCCTGTAACCCTCTATGGTATCTCGTCATATCATATTGGCTCCTCTGTGGCCATAATCAATATCATCATCATAGTAGTAATGCGTATATAACGCCTGATATATGTGCGTATATAACGCCTTCTAGTCACGGGTCAATGTACATAAATATATAATGAATGTAATGCATGAATAACTGTATGAACGAACGAACTGCACATAAGATCGACCCATGGAATGTATGATTACTCATAAATGGGGGTAGATGAACATCAAAGACTGAAGTACTCCTAATACTTCTAAGAGTAGAGTAATATGGAAACTTGCTTACTCGCTTGTTGGATCATATCATAGGATCATGCCAAAAAGAAGGAAGGAATGGCCTTAACATACCTAGAAGTATACTCAATCGTCCAGCTTCTACCTTTCGAACTAGCCAGTCTACAATTAAGATAACATAAGGCTTAATTAGGCTATTTACTTCGCTTACTGACCATCCTCAAATACGTATAAAGCTCAACGAACTATAGACAATAATTTCCTTTGTAAGCTTACAACTCTCCAACTTCTCATTCGATCCCACATCACCTACAACACTCACATCAACAACGACAACACACACACCCACACACACACAAAATATATATATATATATATATATATATATTGTAAAATAACCCTATATCACTACATTACCCTTCATCAACTTAACACTTCCACAATTACCTTCTCTTAACTTGACATCACTAAAACTCTTGATAACCAACTTAAATATAAGGGTATAAATAATTTACATACCTTGAGGGGTCAAGAATCCCAAGAACTCTTCAATCCCAAGAACTCTTCAACTTCAACTCCCTAAACTTCACAACCTTGAAGAAACCCTAGAAGCAACCTTCTTCTTCATCATCTCGAGTTTAAGGGGTCCGGGTCTTGTCAAATCATCATTAATATGATGAAAATTATTGGCAAAGAAGGGTTTTTCTGATTTGGAAAGGAGTAAAATATGAAATAAAGTCGTGAACCACCTATATATACTTGGAAGCCTAAAAGGCTACAGCGGTCCGGTTCGACGAGCGGGCCGATGGCCCGTCGACGTGTCGACGGTCTATTAACTTGCCCCATCGATGTGCGCCTGCAGATGCAAGGCTGTGGGACCCTGTCGATGCCGCACGTCGACGGTCCAATATGTCGATGACCCGTCGACGATGACCGGTGTCCCGTAGATTTTTTTTCTCGATTCGCCGTATCGCGTCATTCGATTCATTCAACTTAACTCAAATTTTTCAAGAATATTTACCGGTACCCTCGTTCACGGGGTAAGACATTTTCTACCTCTAAACTCGGGCTCGGGTCTCTATTCCAAGGGCATACCTGACTAGGAAACCATAGGTTCTACTACTACGAACACAAGGGGTGTAACAACCCACTTATTGTCTACAATCGGAGACACTACCCCAGTATTTAACCACTTCATAGTCTCCTTTTTCATGACCTCTTACATGTTTTGATTCAATCTTCGCTGATGTTCAACACTCGGCTTGCTATCCTTCTCTAGCCGAATTTTATGCTCACAAATTCCAGAAGGTATGCCCCGAATATCTGTTATGGTCCAACCAATAAAGACGTCTATACTTGTACAAAATCTCCCCTAATTGCTCAATTTGTTCCTCAATCAATAATGCTGAAACGATCAAGGACAATGTCTTATTCGAACCAACGAACTCATACCTCAAATGTGATGAGAGCTGCTTAAGCTCAAGCTTTAGTGGCTCAACAATAAAAGGTTTTGCTGGTGGAGTGGTTCTATTTTCAAGGTCAAGATCAAGCTTTCTTGGGTGGTAAGTGTAAGAACCGAGACCCTCAAGCGTATTTACAGCTTCCACGAGCCTCCACATCATCAAGATCAAAGTTCACCGCAATGCTACAAGTGAGCTTCTCCTAAACTTTCTTCTTCCATTTTGTGTTCGACGGCATCATCAATCCCATCAAATGAATTAATAGCCGAGATATTCTCATAAGCACTTGGCAACTTCATCTCTTTACTTGCTTGGAAAGACACCTCTTCATCATTCACTCGGAACTTAATTTTATTTTTTGAGTCCAT
>NC_081352.1:13839955-13942041 GCF_029784015.1 Lycium ferocissimum
TTAATTCCATTTAAAGTCTCCCAAAAATTTGTCCCCATACGATTTTAAAAGGCAACTATACACCTCCGGATCGGTGGATTATACCCTTTTGCGAAAAAAATTTGGGGGGAATTTGGGAGAGGTTTCCCGGGAAAAGGGGGAAGGTGTTCGGGGGTGGTTTTGAAGAAAATAAGGGGGTAACCCCTTTTTATAACATTTTAGGCTCGGGTTGAACCGACCTAAAAATTGCTCTACGCGTTCGCGCCCACTAGTGGCTTGTTTGCGCCCACTAGTGGCGCGTTCCCGTTGAGTTGGCCCTTGGTCCTCTGCGCGTTCACGCCACTCCCTGGCGTGTTCGTGCAGACCATTTTCCTGGCATGTCAGCCCGACTTGTAACACCCATATCTCCTTACTCTGATACTGTATCGATGAGCGGTTTGTTGTGTTGGAAACTAGACTTCATGAACTTCACTTTTGGCTTTTGCTTTGCCTCAAAACCCCTCGTATACTAAAAGATATTCTTCCTTCAAGTTGGGTCAAAATTGCCCTTCACATTTTCTCCAAAGTTCCAACAAACTTAATTTCCTTAGTTCACTTGCCCTTAAATCCTTCCATAGCTTATTATATGAACTTAAACCCTCATAACCATAAGATAAACATGTATAATCTCATATGCCTCCTGCAAGGTATCTCGAATCTCAACATATAAAACTACGGGGTGTAACAAGGTCTCATCATTTGCCCCGTAACCACCCTGACACAGCTTCAAGAGTCGCCAAAGCGGGACGGACGTCAGGGGATTCATTGGATCCCTAAGTAATTCCTTAGGAAAAGTCTATCTGCAAATCTTGGTCGAACCCACCTCCTTCACAATAGAGTTTCAGGTCATGGCAATCATTGCTAATTACAACATACTCTTGGGAAGACCCTCGATCTACTCCGCCGGTGCGATACCATCAAGTATGCACCAGGCCATAAAACTCGAATGGCAAGGACAAGAAATTATAGTCGTAGCTGAGAGGGATATTCCGAAGTATCCTTACAACACCATTACTGTGATCGAAGGGAGCCCTCATTTCTCAAACTTTCATACAGTGGAATACGTGGGGGCCACACATGTGGAGGAAGAGGTCGGTAGACCTATGCTGGAAATCTATAGAATGATTGCCTCTACCATGCTGAGGAATCGATTTGAAAAACAAGAAAAGGTCTAGGAAGGGACCTCGAGGAGATAACAGAGCCTGTGCCAATGCCGAAAGAAAAATACCACTTCGGTCTAGGGTACACCCCTAACGAAGACGAGCTCATGAGGGCAATCAATAGAGAGCCCAGAACAAGTAATCTACCTCATCCAATTTCAGGTCAGTACCAGTCATTCCCCAGAAAGATGCCGATGTCGAATGAAGAGGAAGCTGATGGGGGTCTCGAGTCACTGTTCCAAGAGAAGAGATGCTACACAATAGCTGAAGAAAGTCAGGAGATGCCCAACATATTAGTCTGAGGTCGGGAGAGTGCCTGAGCAATTGGACATCCACCCCCCCCTTTTGGACCATTGGTAGAGAGATGAATTTTTGTTAAAAAATCCTTTTTCTAAAATTATTTCGCGATGTTAAAAAAAAAAAAGGGAAATGGTCCGACGTTATTCTGGACCATGACCATAGTTGTAATCAATTACCTTTTGAATTAATGAAAGCCTCAGTCCACACTAATTGCTACCTTTACCGGTTAATAATAACAAAGTTTTCTTACTAACTAGGTAATAACAACCGATGAATAAGCCTAATTTTACTTCGCCTCACTTTTTCAGTGATAATCATAATAAAACGACCAAAAATGTCATGACATTTCATGAAACGAACGAGAAAAGCAACCAACAGGAATACGAGGAGTGCGATGAATCAACAATGATGCCAGAAGGGTTGGTAGAGGAGCTGGAATAGTTAGAAGAAAAGAAGAAGCCGAATATGGATGAAACTGAGGTGATCAACCTTGGTGACGAAGAGGATGTCAAGGAGACACGAATCAGCACTCACTTAGGAGCCCCACAAAGGGAAGAGCTTTTGTTAAAAGAATATATGGTTGTCTTTGTTTGGTCATACGCAGATATGACAGGGTTAAGTACTGAAATAGTGGCCCACATATTACCCATCAAGGAGGGTTTTTCCCCAGTCAAAAAAAAGACGCGAACATTCAAACCAGACATAAGTATCAGGACAAAGGACGAAGTAGAAAAACAGATCGAGTCGGGGATAGTGGAAGTAACATCCTACCGCACTTGGGTAGCCAACATAGTACCAGTACCCAAGAAGGACAGAAAGATTCAAATCTGCGTAGACTACCGAGATCTCAACTGCCGATCCAAAGGATAACTTCCTCTCTCAAACATTCACGTCACAGTAGATAAGCTGGCATGACACGGGACGATCATTCGTAGGTAGATTGTTTCGCTGGGTACCACTAAATACTCATGAGTGAAGAAGACGCTAAGAAGACAGCCTTTATCACCCCTTGGGGAGTTTACCATTACAGGGTAATGTCGTTAGGTCTCAAAAATGCCGGCGCCACATACATGAGAGCCATGACTACCCTGTTCCATGATATGATGCATAGAGAGATCGAAGTCTATGTGGACGATGTCATCATAAAATCAAAAGAAACCTCAGAACACACCATACACCTGTGCAAGTTCTTCGACAGGCTTTGTAAGTTCAATCTAAGGCTGAACCCCGCTAAGTGGGCATTCGGAGTGCTCGTGGGAAAGTTGTTAGGATTCATAGGCAACCGCAAGAGCATTGAACTGGATCCTACCAAAATCAAAGTGATTCAAGAATTGCCACCACCCAAGACCAAGAAGGAAGTCATGAGTTTCTTGGAAAGGTTGAACTACATTGGGCGGTTCATAGCCCAGTCAACTGTGATCATGGAGCCAATCCTTAAACTGCTCAAAAAAAAAAGCTCCCACGAACTGGACGGAGGAATGTCAAGGGGCATTCAAAAAAATCAAAAGATATCTCAACAATCCCTCCGTTCTGGTGCCACCCAGGCAAGGCAGTCCTCTCTTACTGTACCTGCCAGTATCAGAGAGTGCTTTCGATTGTATGTTGGCCAAGCATGATGAGGAAGGCAAAAAGGAACATGCCATCTACTATTTGAGCAAGAAGTTTACATCCTGTGAGGCACGGTACACGCTCGTAGAGAAGACCTGTTACGCGCTGGCTTGGATCGCTCAAAAGCTAAGGCGCTGCCTATCAATATTCACCACCCACCTCATATCTCGAATGGATCCATTGAGATATATTTTCGAGCAACCGACGCCCGGGAAAATTGGCTAAATGGGAGTCTGCGCTAAGTGAATTCGATATCATATACGTAGCACAAAGGCAATCAAGGACAATCACGGCCGACTTGGCGGCGAAAGCCCCATCGATAATGAGCTTGAGCCTCTATGGACTTTCTTCCCAGATGAGGAGGTGCTGGCTATGGAAGAAGATTTGACGGAACCATACTCAAGTTGGAGGCTATTCTTCAATGGGGCAGTCAATTGCAAAGGGTCAGGCGTTGGGGTGGTGTTGATATCGGAGACAGGACAACACTATCTGATGGCCACAAAGCTCAACTTCAGGTGCACCAACAACATTGCGGAGTACAAAGCATGTGTCCTCCGCCTCAGGATGGCATTGGACATGAACATACCAGAGTTGTTGGTAATCGAGGACTCCGATTTACTTATAAATCAGGTAAAAGGAAGTTGGGTGACCAAAAATGATAAGATACTCCCGTATGTAAATCTAGTGCAGAGACTATGTGAGAGATTCAAGAATATAGATTTCAGGGATACCTCGAGAGCCCAAAATAAGTTTGCGGACGCATTGGCTACGATAGCCTCCATGATCCTGCACCCCGAGAAAGTCTTCTCACATTAACCTGCAGAGATCACGTTAAGAGAAGAACAAATTTCATCTGTACCCCCACATTTTGGCCGAGCTGGATGGCCAACAAGGTACGCCGACATCAAGACATACTTAGAGAAGGGAGAATACCCCCGTAAAGTTCAGCGAACCAAAGAAAGACTATTAGGAGGCTGGCTAATGGTTTCTTCCTGAACAAAGAAGTATTGTACAAAAGGATGCCTGACTTGGGGTTACTCAAGTGTGTGGACGCCGAAGAGGCTACAAAACTGCTGAGAGTGGTGCACGCAGGGGCATGCGGTCCTCACATGAATGGATTCATCCTCGCAAATAAAATCCTAAGGACAGGATATTACTGGATGACCATAGAGCATGATTCGTGCAAATTCATAGAGAAGTGCCATCAATGCTAGATACACGGGGATTTAATCAAGGTTCCTCCCACCAAGTTACATGTGATGAGCTCACTATGGCCCTTCGTGGCATGGGGGATAGGCGTCATAGGGCCCATCGAGCCCCGGCCTCTAATGGACATCATTTCATTTTGGTCGCCATCGACTACTTTACTAAATGGGTGGAAGCCACTTCACACAAGTCAGTGACCAAGAAGGTGATACACGGGGATTTAATCAAGGTTCCTCCCACCAAGTTGCATGTGATGAGCTCGCCATGGCCCTTGGTGGCATGGGGGATGGACGTCATAGGGCCCATCGAGCCCTGGCCTCCAATGGACATAGTTTCATTTTGGTTGCCATCGACTACTTTACTAAATGGGTGGAAGCCACTTCACACAAGTCAGTGACCAAGAAGGTGGTGGTTGACTTTGTCAAAAATAATCTAATATGTCGCTTTGGTGTGCCGGAATCCATCATCACAGACAATGGTGCCAATTTGAATAGTCATTTGATGAAGGATATCTGCGAACAATTCAAGATAACCCACAGGAACTCTACCACCTACCGACCACAGATGAATGGAGCCGTAGGTCGCTGCCAATAAAAACATCAAGAGAATCCTGAGGAAGATGATCGACAACTACAGAAATTGGCACGAACAGCTGCCCTTGTTGGGGTACAGGACGACAACCCGTACTTTCACCGGGACGAGTCCATATCTCCTTGTCTACGGTACAGAAGCGGTCATACCCGCAGAAGTGGAAATCCCCTCATTTCGGATCATTCAAGAGGCGGAGCTAAAAGACGCAGAATGGGTCAGAAACCGCTACGAGCAATTGGCCATGATAGATAAGAAAAGAATGGTGGTCGTATGCCACAGACAGTTGTATAGGCAAAGGATGTCTCGAGCTTTCAACAAACTGGTCAGAGCTCGACTTTTTCAAATTAGACAACTCGTGCTCAAGCGGGTCTTTCCCCACCAAGAATAATATAAAGGAAAATTCACGCCGAACTGGAAAGGGCTGTACATGGTCAGGAAAGTACTCTCGAGAGGAGCCATAGTCCTAGCCGAGATGGATGGACAGGAGTGGCCTAAAACCATCAATGCAGACGCGCTCAAGAGATACAACATTTAGGATTCCATTTGCTTGTAATTGTATTATCATTTCCTTGTAATCGTACTTCCATAACAAAATGTGTATCCTTCTTTCGTAAATAAACTACACAATGACCTGACTTCCCCACGGTGGGACACGTAGGTAGTCCGTATAGGACCCGGTCATATTATTAGTAAAATCCAAAATTCAGTTACTTTATCTCGAACTACGTTCGACATGAATTCCTGCTGCGACAGGATACGTAGGCGCTTTCGAGCTCGGTCGTCATAAAAGGAAAACCCAGAAGCCATTATGAAAACCCCAGAGACAATAAAGCAGGATAGAATCGATAAGATCAAACTACGAGGTTCGATACAAGAATCGGCCAGCATCAACCCTACACTGGGGCAGAATTATCAACAGGGAGATAGTAAAACAAAACCCTACACTAGGGCAAAATTTTTTAGGGAGCCTAAAAAATTCTCGCATAACAAGAAGTAGCAGGGGCCGCTCAAGGCAAACACAAAATTAAGACAGAATTTTTCGAGAAAGATCTTAATATTCTTCCATCAGTTTGGAAATCAGCAGTCATACCTCCTGGGGATCCGAAAAACCTCGCTCAAAGTCACATGTCATGACAAAGATTTTTCCAAAAAATATATATACGGAACAACGCGCTTTAATAATTTTCTTGTAGATTTCCAAAGAAAAATACACCCATTAGTGTAAGTACGCTCTAAAAACCATCTCTTGAAATACCAACCCAAAATGGTTCAAAGGAACGGTAAGAGGAGCCACTAGACGAGAGGACAACAACGCTAATCGGCCTTTTAGGAAACTCACAATTCTTCTGTGGATGTAGGTTTTAACAGGAAAATGAAAGAACTGTGAAGACCAAGTCCAACAGGAACAACTTGTTTAACCATCAGGTCTGCAACAAGCAAACGAGAAAGAATATATACGACCAAAAGAGTCAGAATGACAAAAAAACAAAAGAAGCATATCTGGCCACAAAGGTCAACAACCAATACAACGAATGGAAGAAAGATTATCCAGCCGAAATGGCCATATCTGTCATTTCCTTTATTTATTTTCCTGCTGTCGAGAGGGTCATTGCACGTTTACTTTCCTACTTGCGAGAGGGCCATTGCCCATTTACTTTCCTGCTGCCGAAAGGGCCATTGCACGTTTACTTTCCTGCTGCCGAGAGTAGGGTTGCATATCGGTCGGTTCGGTTCGGGTTTCAAAATTATCGGTTTAAATTATTGGTTATCGGTTTGTAGATATGTTAAACCGTTAAAGAACCGTTAAAATATCGATTAATGGGTTATCGGTTAATCGGTTATTGTGTGTTATCGGTTCGGTTATCGGGTTAACCGTTAAGATTTCACACAACAAAAAAATGGCTTAACCACCAGTGGAACCTGCTTTGTCTGTCAACAATCAGTTATACTTTCTATTGCTCCCAAATAAACTATGGGATGACAACCAAAGAAGCATTTGATCCGGCGGATATTATGAAGCACGAATGGAACTTTGTTAGCACGGGTAATTAGAAAATGAGAGTACCGAGAGAATACTTCTTCCACCTCGTCTATTAGATCAAATAATCATACGGATCTCTATTTTTCTTTTGTTTTAAAACTACTTCCTTTGAACATTGATATTAGACTCATACATCTCCTAATATTGAATCAAGCAAGATACTTAAATGATAATATATATGAAAGGGTAGAAGTGTAATTAATTAAATTATTATCGTGTTATCGGGTAACCGTTAACAAAATGGCCAACCCGCGACCCGAACCAATAAGCCAATAACCCAAAAACACCACCGTGCCGAACCGATAATCCATTAACCGAACCATTAACTTGATAACTCAATAATCGGTTCGGGTTATTGGTTTAACCGTTAACATGCACGATTTCCCTAGCGGCAGGCCATTGCACGTTTACTTTCCTACTGCTGAGAGGGCCATTGCACGTTTACTTTCCTGCTGCCGAGAGGGCCATTGTATATTACTTTCCTGCTGCCGAGAGGGCCATTCATGCATACCGTCGAGAGGGCCATTCGTTCATACATCTTTGTCAAGAGGGCCATTCATTCATACATATTGCCGAGAGGGCCATTGCACATTTACTTTCCTACTGTCGAGAGGGCCATTACACGTTTACTATAGATCCTGCTACCGAGAGGGCCATTCATACATACTGTCGAGAAGTCCATTCATTCGCACATACTGCTGAGAGGGCCATTCATTCATACATACTACCGAGAGGGCCATTCATTCATACATACTACCGAAAGGGCCATTCATTCATAAATATGCGCCGAGAGGGCCATTCATTCATACATATTGCCGAGAGGGCCATTCATTCATACATACTGCTGAGAGGGCCATTCATTCATACATACTGCCGAGAGGGCCATTGCATGTTTACTTTCCTGCTGCCGAGAGGGCCATTCTTACAAATATCATAAAGATATCCGCAATATTGTTGAATTTTGGAAGCAGGTGCATAGCCTCCAAGAGAAATCCAACTTCTTTGAACCAGATCCAGATGAATTGCGGAGCAAATGTAGACATTTTCTTATGCAACCAGTCAAGCTAGGGTGCCTATGAGAGTCAAGATCTCTGGCCAGGATTTGGAAGCCGTCCAATCCCAGACTCAACCACAATCTGTCTTTTACTTAAAAAAAAAAAAAAGGCTACCGGTCGGATACACACCGGTAAAATCCGAAGGTAATTCTACACAAAAGCGGGATGCTCTTCTCCAGCAAGTTGAGATACATGAGGCTTGATTCCCAGAGACCAGGGATATATAGGTAGGCTCAAACCTCGAGTGTCGGCCGCACTCTAACCACCATTCAGGGAAACCCCGATCATAACACTGGAGTCTCAGGGTTTTCCTGCTCAATCACTTAAAAGTCTTTGATCGAGTCGAACTACAGGTGGCCTCAATTCTCGTACATCCCAAGATATGTAGGAAACCCGGAGGTCAGGGTCCGACCACACATGTGTGAATTGTTTGAAATTTAAGGGCAAGATGAGTCGGGTCCATCAAAAATTAGGGTTAGTCAAATTTCGTTGCTCAGGGATGGTCCCGCCATCCCCTAACACCGAAGGGACAGTTGTTGGCACCTAATTTTTGACCTCCCGTAACTTATTTTAAATGCTCGGAGTCCTTGGACAATAAATAAAATCAGTTGCGCACCCTAAAGGGTCTAGGTAATTTTTATGAAATTATTTGGGATAATATTTCACCCCTTTAAATTGATAAAGAAGTCTCCAAGGTATTTTCAAATTTTGTGGAAATTAATGATATTTCAGGGAATATTTTTATTGATATTAATCAAAGGCAAAAACCCGTTTGGATAATTATTTTCTTAATTAATTAAATCAAGGAAAATTAGATTAATGAGTAATTTTAGTCCATTTTTATTGTCCAAGGCACTTTGAGTAATTAAAAGAATTGACCATTTTACCCCTTAAATTTTGATTCTGTGTGTGTTTGCGTGGTTGCTTGATTGGTAAATTATCTGGTTAATTAATTTAAAACCAGTATCTGCAAAATGATTTTAAATGAGTCATGTTTTAAATTAATTAAGTCGTGATAGCCTAATAATTAGTTTTATTTTTTTTATTTTTCCCCGACCCTCCATACATATGTATACACACTATGTATATACCAATATACATGGTGCATATATATATATATATATATATATACACACACACCAGGCCAAACGTATTTTAAAATAAAAGGACCAGGCCCAGTCCAGTATGGACCAAGACTCGGACCATTAGCAATTAAAAGGGAGGGAGTAATATACTCCTCTCCTCCGTCTCATTTACAAAGACCCTAGCGATTATTTAGCAAAATAGAGTAGGGGGGGGGGGCTAGGGGTTAAACCCTAGCGCCGCCCCATTGTTCCTCCACCCCCGCCTCTTTTTAGTCGTGTCCCATCGTAGTGGGCATATAGCATGAGGAGAGAAGGCGAAGCCATTAATGCTTCATCCTTCTCTCCATAAAACCCGGCCAAACAGAACCTTGAAGGTACAACCCTCCCTTTTTTATATTTTCTTTGTCATTATTGCTAGTTTGGAAGTTTTTGAACCGTTGATTTCATTTTTACCTTAAATCTAGACCGTGTGTTGGATTTGTGAGTGAGACTTGCATAAATTTGCAAGTCGCACATCGTTTGTTGCAATTCTGAGATGTATTCTGGGGATTGTATAAATAGAACCCCATTTGTTCAAAGAAAAGAGGTTGGAAACCAAAAGAAAGGCTGAAAATTACGATCTTTAAGTCTTAAGAGTTCCATAAGTCAAAAAAAATTAATTTAACCTAAGGGTTTTAGTTTTTCTAGTTCCAAAATTGTTGTCTTCTATTTTTTTTTTTTTGGATGGTGTTGTTTGGTTTGAGTTTGGCATTGGAAGTGTAAGAGCCTCCAAGTTCATAGTTTGCCCCCGGTTGCACTCACAAAAGGTAAATACCTTTTAGTTTATTGATTTATATTTAGATTTCTGTTAAGTTTAGTTAATAAGATTATGTGTGGTTTATGATAAAGTTTAAGTTAGTGTTTTAGTTTATTGCTTTTATACTTAGATTCTGTTTATGTTATGCTTAGGTAATATGATTATGTGTGGTTTATGATAAAGTTTAAGTTAGTGTTTTAGCTTATTGCATTTATATCTAGATTCTGTCTATATTATACTTAGTCGATTATGTGTGGTTTCAGATAAAGTTTAGGTTAATATGCCGGTTTATTACCTTTCCTTTCAGTTTCTGTCTATACTATGCTTAGTTAATGTGATTGTTTGTGGTTTAGGACAAAGTTCAACCTGATGTTCTTGTTATGATTGTCTCCTTTTTTAGATTTTGTCTATATTATGCGTACTTAATGAGATTATGTGGGGCTTAGAACATAGTTCAAGCTGACAGGCTTGTTGTGACTCAGATTTCCCCTTTAGAACTTTTATATCATGTTTGCTTAATATGATTAGGTGTTCTTTCTGCGTGTGGTTTGGAATAAATCCTAAGTAAAGATGCTTGTTTTGACTTGGCATTTCCATTGAGATCTTCTTTTTAGGTCCTGCTTATTTAGTGGTGACTAAGAATATTTAAGTGTGTCTTAGGCTATAGTTTAAGTTGAGGAGTTTGTTTGATTTGGATTTTCCTCTGGACTTTCTGTTCTATCATGTTTGTTCAAACACCACTAAGTGCTTTATGTGGGGGTCTAGGATGTGGGTTAAGTTAATATGTTTGCTTGATGTGTGTTATAAGTCCTATGTTTTGAATTAAAGTCAAAGGAGGTCTGTTAAGTATTATGGTGGGTCTAGTCCTACATGTCCTATGTTATTGGTTTGGTTCAGTGGGTTGATTTGAAGTTATAGGCTCTTTGAATGATTTACTTGCCTTAAATTTTGGTTGTGTCTATTTGGAAATGGGTCTTGACTGATGGTTAACTAAAGAGGAGGTTAAGAGGCCTGTTCAAAGTAAGTTATCTGATCTGG
This sequence comes from Lycium ferocissimum, assembly GCF_029784015.1. Classification (NCBI taxonomy): domain Eukaryota; kingdom Viridiplantae; phylum Streptophyta; class Magnoliopsida; order Solanales; family Solanaceae; genus Lycium; species Lycium ferocissimum. The sequence goes on from NC_081352.1 coordinate 13,850,854, forward strand.
TGCTGAATAATGTATCCTAATCATGTTGTTTGTTTGGGAGTTGAAGTTTTGATATGCATTAGACCTAGTCTGATCATGTATGTCTTATCTAGTGATGTTTTGATTCAAAAAGAGCGAAAGTGTACTGTGTCTTTTGTGGAATTCTACTTGGTAACCTGCTTGGCCTTAAGGGTGTTGGTGGTCACAAGAGAATTAAATGCCTTTGTTTGGCTTGATCTTTGCTGCTTCATCTAAGTCATACCTGTTTGGTTGAAAACTTGGCATTTTGGGTCAAATTAATGTGTATTGAAATAAGGGTCTAAAAAAAAAAAGAATAAAAGCAGGAAGGGTAATGGGATCCTTGTTATAAATTTTGCTTAGCTTTGTCCTTGTGTGGTTTTTCCTGGATGCTGTTGTGGTTTCCTTTTAATGTTGGGAACTAATCTCTTTTAAAAAGAGTGATAATAAGGTCAAAATAATGGATTGAAGTCTGTATGTTTTCTTCCTCTGAGTGACTTAATCCTGATAGTAAAAGAAAATATGTGTCTCCTTTTAAAATACAATGTGGTTAAGAGTAAGGAACCCTGTCAGGATTATCATCTGGCTTAAAAGTTGTTCAGGAACACCAATTTGTTATTGTTTGTTATGTGTTTATGAGGGCTCTGCTCCTATGTACTCATAATTGAATTTGGTAAGAAAGGTCTTTAAAATCTGGGCATTAGTTCCATGAGTCCATTGTGGGAGCTGTGTGATAAAGTTAAGTTGTTCTAGATCTTTCCATGACCTTTAACAGTGTCACTGGGTATGAGGATGAGCTCACAAAGGCGAAGAAAGAGGTCTTGGAAGAGTGAAAGGTAAGCCTGGGTATGTCGGAGGTAATGTATAGTGGAACCCAGGATCCCTTTGCTGAAAGGAGATTCAAGAGGAGGAGATGGGGAGGTGATGACCCCACCCTATCCTGTTTCCCTTTCCTTACCCTGAGACCCCTTCCTTTTCTTTTAGAACTTCTCTTCATGATCTTGGGACACACAAAGGCCATAGGTGGCTTAGAACAACCTAATTGTGTCCAAAAGGGGGGAAGAAACACTTAGAATCAAGTGAATTGCTGTTAATGTTGAAACGTCTAAGTATGTGGGATTTCTGCCATGTCTTTTGAACGTGTGTCCCTCTTAATCTGGGGGGTTTGCTTGTTTCTTTGGAGTTCTACTACTTAAACTGTTTTTGTGCAAAAGAGTGTGATTGATGAGTGTATTATATTGGCATGAGTTCACCCCATGAGAGATTAAGTGTCAACTGTGTTATTTGCCATTTACTTTTATTGTTGGCCAAGTGTCTTTGTCCACCTTTGCTTAGCTTGTTTATCCATGACTGGTGCCTGAGACTTGTCACCTTAGTTTATTGATTAAGACTTGCTCTTTATGTGATGTTTGAATCCCTTGTTTGCCAAACTGTGATCATGTTATAGATCCATTTCTTGCTTTCTCTTGCTCTTCTTTTTTGTTCTTTGAAGAAAGCTTCTGGTTAGTCTAAATATGTCTAAAGACCATCTCTAGGAATTAAAACTATCTTAAGGCTATTATGATTGAGTGTCCATGTGACTTACCTATTGGGAATCTCTTACTCTTTAACAAAGGTCTTCAAACTTATTTATTTATTAACAAGTAACCCTGATTTGTGCACCAGCTTGCTATGTGTTTGAGTTAATAAAGAGGGGTAAGTTTTAGAAACTGCCAGTTTTAAATATGTGCTTAAAAATCCCAAATGCTGTTAATTTCTTTTTTACCTGGGATAAGTTACACTGCCATGAGCCTTGATTGTTTGTAAGGCCTCCCCTAGGCCCCTTTCTATGGGAATGCTATGCTTGTTTTGAGATTGGCTTGGACATGTGTATCTTGGTGTTAGTTGGGATAGGATGCATGCTATCACTTGAATTAGTGTAACCATGTCTCGTTTTCTCTAAGAAGTGGCTTGAACCTTAATAAATGGATAGGTCTAGCTGTCTGAACATGTGCCTTTGGAACCTTTTTATGATGAGTCCTAGGCTAAGTGTTGTCTGAAAAGAAACAAGCCTACATTTAACCATGAACCCTCCTGTATTTGCCTTGGTATGTCTGATTTGTTCAGCTTATCCTCCTGTTACTATGACCATCTTAACAAGTTTATGTATTGGCTAATCATTATCCATGCTCCCTCTAAAGCAGTTGTGTACATTATCTTTATTGCCATCCAGTCATGGAACTAAAATTTTCTCATCATTGCCTCTGTACTTGCTGATCATCTAGTCTCACTTAGATGTTGTTACTGGCTATGTTTAGATATGAATGTCTGTCTTTAGAGTATGACACTTGACTGCCATTTGTTTGTAAGCCTGTTCAAAAACCTGTTTTGCCACTCCTAAGTTCTGTACTCTTCTTTTTCTCTTGTTTGGATGTATTGGTTGAGGTAAACTATGGTAGTTCGGGGTCGTCCAGGCCTTCCCGGTGTTAGCCATGCCTGGGGTTCTTAGAATCCCCTTGGAGCTTGTGCGACATCGGGAATACAAGGCAAGGACTTAGTCTGCCATTGGAAATTTCAAACCAAAACAAATCCACTCAAGGATAAAAAATGGGGCAAGTAGAGAAACAATATGAGTACTCTTTATTTTTATATATATGTGTATAGTTTAGTTATTCTAGTGATAAGATCAGTGTTTATAAACTAACCGGATTCCTTTTTTCTTTCCACCTCCTCACTCTCATGGCCATTCGAGTCCAGTCAAAGCCTACTTATTGGGCCAAAGGCCCAATAGGAAATTATTTCAAAATCGAGTCCGCGAAGGTGAAGTAAATAGCGAGGCGTGCAGAAGGCCCAGCCATGGATGAAAAAGGCTAAACTAGGGGCTTGGTATGCCCCTAGTCTAACTCTATTCCATTATCATTTCATCTTACGTTATTTGTTTAAAGCTTTGATGTATTTGTAATTTGTATCAAACTCATATTATAGTGGAAAATGCTATGGTTAGAATTAGCTGTCTTAGGATAACTGTGCTTATACCGTTTAGATGACTTTAGGTCCCCAAACGAATTTTCAAAACCCCGAGCAAATTGAACGGTTTTTGAGGCTAAGTGTAAAAATGAGATTTTCTAAACTCCTTTTCTCAAAATATAACTTGATATATTTTTAAACTCCAAATGGTTAAAAACAACTATTGGTGATAAAAGCATTTTCAGAAGCTTAATGACTCTAGTTACAAACTCTTTAAACAAACTCACTCGTTTTTTCTGTAAGTTTGTACAAAAAGAGATTTTTATAACAACTTGAAACAATTTTGGGCCTCAACCCACGGATAATTTCCAGTTAAGAAGGCAGATTTTGTATCATTTATAATTTCAGAAAAAACGGATCAGTTCCATACTCAACCTTTAAAACTGGCAGGGACTAGATTTTGATAAAAGAAATATGTATACAACTCATTTTTCCTGAAAATCAAAACAAAACCAAGCTTCTTACATATTCTTGCAGATTTTGGGCCGAGAAAAGGCCAAAAAGATGAGTATATACAGCCGAGATATACTCCTTTGGACGCATAAAAACGTTCTTTTATAACATAAAAACCAAATCGTAATATAAAGTTCCGGCTAAGACTGAACTTACTAAAACGGATCAATACGAGCCAAAGTATGAGTATGACATAAACTTAATTCTATAAAAAACAAAACCTCTCTTTACCCTTCATTTATGAAATAAAATATACCCCTTGTATATAAAATGAGACTATTTATACACGGATATTGTAAATTCGAAAACTACGATACCCTGTATATAAAGGGAACATATTCAAATTCTTTCCAAAAAAATGATATGCAATTTACAAAATGACAGTTTCCTTTTTTACGAGAATAAACACTAAACAGACAGTTCAGGCAAATATTCATATTTTGGAATTCGAAGGTCAACCGTATAGTACGGATCCTTAATACTGGGGTGCCTAACACCTTCTCCAGGGGATCATCTGGACCCTTACTTAGAACTCTGGATTATGAAGGTTTTTTCACGGTATTCGAAGAAACCCTTCACCCCGGTTTTCCTAATTTCCTAAAAATTAGGTGGCGACTCTTTTAAAACAAAATCTGAAAGAGCACCAACGAGTTCGTAGTAGCCTTTTATGCCTTAACCCAGCGTAAAAAGCGAACCGTTACAGAGAGTTAAATTGGTTATTTTATTTAATAAACAATTTTCTTGCATTAACGTTGTAAAATATTTGTCAATTTGATATTTAATAATTTGAACAATTAATTGAATAATCATTTTGGACTATTTCGGTTTAATTTTGGCAAGTACTTTATTATTGATGGTAAAATATGCAAAACACTATTTGATGACTTACAATATATATTTGAAATTATTTTACCAAAAGGAAAATGAAAAAATATTATCGAAATAATTTTGGCTTGTAAAATACATATTTCACTCCGTTTGAGATCCAAGAACTCCGAATAATTAAATAAAATTATTGGAGGGCCAAAATTAGGTGTCAACAGACTTGAACTCTTTAAACTTTTCAAAAGCTTCGTCCTTAGTTCTAAGTAAGTAAACATATGTAAATTTAGAGAAATCATCTATAAAAGTAATAAAATATCATTTTCCTCCTCTAGTTAATTCCCCATTTAATTCACATATGTCTGAATGTATTAGATCTAACAATTCTGAAGATCTTTCAACTTTACGAAATGGTTTCTTTGTCATCTTTGCTTGTATACAAATTTCACATTTATCGACATGTTCAGTTTTACATGTGATATAATCATTTTTGGACATATAATTTAAAGAGCCAAAATTTAAATGTCCTAGTCTAGCATACCATAAACAAGAATCAGGCTCAACAGTATAAGCAGAAACATAATTTATTTCATTGATACTTAATTTATACATGCCCTCATAGTGATATCCTTTTCCAACAAAGATCTCATTCTTAGGCACCATGATCAGACTGAATAACTATCTTGAAGCCTTTCTTTGACAACAAACTAGCGGACATTAGGTTCTTCTTCATTTCAGAAACATGGTATACGTTTAGCAACTTCAAATTCTAGCCGGATGTGAAATTAATTTCAACATTCCCTTTTCCAGCAACATCAGCGGAGACATGGTTTCCCATCAAAACTTTTTCAGAATCCTTCACTTCAGCATAAGTTTTTAACAGATTCTCGTCATGACAAACATGAGTAGTTGTACCCGAATCTAGCCACCAATCTTGAGTTTTTGTTGTTGCAGTAGCCATATTCAATTCGGTGACCATACCAATGTGCAATGCAGAAACCATGGAAACCAATCCTTGGGCAGAATTTTCAACTAAGTTTGCCTTCTTAGGATTTCGTGATTTTTCAGCTTTTCCTGCATTGAAATTTATTGCCTTTCTATACCTGCAGTTCCAAATTTTCTGGCCTCTCATCCCACAATGATGACAAATAAAATTCTTTCTCTTTTTAAAAGAAGACTTTTTGGAAACCTTTAGATTTTTGTTTCCACTTCCTGAATCATTCTGAGGGATGAAATTAATTGTGTAACTTGAAGGCTGAATAATAGCATCACGAGCACGAGTCTCACTTTCAATTTGAAGATGAGTTCGAAATTTTTCCACAGTTAATTTATCAACCGAATGCAGAATTTTCTTTCTATAGTCATTCCAGGAAGAAGGCAATTTAGAAAGAATGACACCTATTTGAAGTGCATCAGGAATTTTAACTTCAATATCACTTAGTTTTGATACTAAAATTTGTAGTTCATGAATCTGATTCATAATAGGTTTAGTATCAATTATTTTAAATTCGAAGTATTGCAGTGCCAGAAATTTATCGATACCTCATTTTTCATTCTGATACGCAATCTGCAAGGCAGTCCAAATTTCCCTTGGTGACTTCAAACTGGCGTAAATATCATAAAGTCGATCCGTCAAAGTATTCAGGATATGACCACGGCACAGTAATTCATCATGGTCACATTTCTTCCTTTCTTTCTTAACTGCATCAGTTTCATCGGGAGTGGGCTCGATATATATATATATATATATATGGCAATAGCAGTCAAATTAGGATCAAGAACATAGTAGATATTGAGAGCAGTAAGTAAAAATATCATCTTGTCTCTCCAGCAAGTAAAGTTTGATCCATCAAAGCGATCAAGTTTGATATAGGCAACCATCAGACCCTTTCAGAAGAGGCACCTTATCAAATCATATCCTTTCAGAAAAGACACCTTATTTCGTGAACAGACACATCTGTGATCTGTTTATTCAAATTTTAATTTAAAATTAAAATTCAAATAAAATAATTTTCTGTTACAAAAATAAAATAAGATACTCCCTCTGTTTCAATTTATGTGAACCCTTTACTATTTACTATTGAAACGAAAGGAGAATTTAATTTAGGATCCAAGTCGCCCGCGCCCAAGCCCAAGTCTTTGATATTTAGGAGTGTGTGCTTTATCAAATTACATAAAGTGACAAGGACTTTTAAGGTCCACAAATAACTCTTCCACCACCAATGTGGGAGAGTACTTATATTCCCAATTTGATATAGCAAACTATCTTAACAATTAATGCGGTCATGGTTCGAGAGAGTTACAGATATAAATTTGAGAGATTTGTGGGGATGATTTTAGAGAGTGAAAGTGTTTTGGAAGAGAGACAATGTTAATGGGCTATCCGTTGCCAAACTTTTGAACTGTGGCTATTTTATGCCATTTATTTGTCCACGGTGATACCCGGTGCCAAATTTTCCTTTTTTGCGGTACTAATGATGGATTTGGTCCGCAATATGTTGGAAGATCTGCCTTCTAATGAGAAGGTAAAACAAGCTATAGTTGGACTTAATGAGGAGAGTTCAAGTGCACTAGAAGAGAATACTAGATTATTCTATCAAAAGTGTTGGGACATAGTAGGAGATGATTTCATGGTACAAATTCAATGTAAATAACATATAATTACTAGATCAGTGAAATGAATCATTACCTAGAATTTAGGGTTGGATATCGACCCTTTCTTGATCTGAATCCGAGAGCCTTACTCCTGAAATTTCAAATTAAGACTTAAAAACATTGTTGAAATTTTGAACTCACCTTTTTTAAGCTACAGTCCCTTAACGCAATCGCAGACTCCATGTCCGTGTTCGCGAAGCTCTGCCCACTAAGCGTACGTGATCGCACCGTCTACTTTCGTGGACACGAAACAGAGTTAACCGGGGGATTCACCAAGTTATTCTTTGCGGTCGCACCCGTGGCCCTCGCCTTCGGGATTTGTGCCCTTAGTGAAGAAGACAGCAGTACCACACAAATCTGCAACATCAAATAAGGTTCCAATGGTGTCAAAATAACCCCTAGCTCCTTGGGTCCCAACCCAAGTATACACCTATGTGAAGCTAATTCAAATCATGCAATGGCATGCAAATACGTAAAAAGAAGGTTTATGTTGTTACATGGATGGCAAGAACGGATAAATATACCTCTTTTAACTTTGATAGCATGTGCGATGAAAAAATTACTAACTATTGTATACTAATAATTGAGTTTGTGTAAGTGCAGATATTTATTTTATTGATATCTGTTTGTTTCAGAGAGATAATATTAAAGTGTTGTGCATTCGACGTCAAAAATTAATATCCTCTCTTTTGCTGAAACATTAGGGAGATTTAAATTCATTTGTAAGAAGATTAGAAACGCGAGGTTTAGCCCGTTTCGTTAAATCTGAGATGAATAAGAGGGACTAAAATAAACATTTGGAAAATGAACCTTTACTTGAATATGCAAATGAGTTAACTTAGAGCCCATTGAGAGTTCTCCAGCCAACTTCATTAATTCTATGCAATTAATTAAGCTCGTATTCATTCTCTCCGTAGTCTGTCGCACATGTCAATCAGAGGCGGATCCAGAATTTGATGTTTATGAATTCCTATATCGATCTCAAGTTAATATTTAATAATAAATGAGTTTACAGTTAAATTAGTTTATAGATATTTAGGGTGTTTCTTAATATATATACATGGCTTGAATAAGAATTCACTGGGTATGTTGTTGTTGTTGTTGTTGGTTTGAATAAGAACTACTAAACTCCCGTAGACCCGTCGGTAATGCTCCGCATCCGCCATAGCGCCACTGATGCCAATGCACTACAACTGGCAATCCTAGTGGAGACGGGGACGCTCGACGTGGTGGTAATGGGCCACCAACACAAATAGGCTTGCAAGAACGACATTCTATTATGCAACCACCGGGAGCGGCTCAAGCATTTTAGTGGCCTAAAACCAAAATTGAATGGGAGGCCTTAACTTAAAAACAAAAGTTAATATTTTTTATCTAAAGTTAATTTTTCTAGCTTTAAAAAAATTAAATATATTTTGGACTCGTCAAAACAATTTTAGTCCATATTTAGGTAATTCCCATTTTTAAGCAAGTCAACTACTCCCTCCGTCCGGAAAAAATTGTCCTCTTTTGACTTGGCACAAAGTTTAAGAAATAAAGAAAAACTTTTGAAATGTGTGGTCCAAAACAAGCCTTATATATTTGTGTAGCTGTAAATCATCTCATAAAGTTAAATTATAGTTAAATATAGAAAGAGGACAATCTTTTTTTTTACACCCCGTACTTTCATAGAAGCACTTATTAAATTTGAACGTAAGTATGTCGAGCTATGGCTAAGTAAAACAACTTTGGATTATGAGGAACGAAGCATTATTAAGTATATTGTATGAGCAAAGGATGAATTACGATCTCGTAAGTCGTAACCGGGAAGGACACCTTGGAACCAAAGGACATGACTATTATCAAGTATGATTAATGATAGCTATCATGTATGGAGAGTTTCGGACGATTCCGGGACCAAGCAAATCGAAGAAAATAAGTTTGTCGAAAATTTAGAAATTGGTAGAATTTTGGACAGAATTTTGGGTCAACTTTGGAGGGGTATATCTCCTAGTATATTAGGAGTTTTAAGGTGTTTCAAAAGTCTAAAATGAAGTTCGTCTAGTCTAGTTTCCAACGCAACAAACCGCTCGTCGATACGATATCGGAGTAGAGAATTATGGACGTTACAAGTTAGGCTAACAAAGCAGAAACGCGCGCTACAGTAACCGAGCTGCTACAGTAGTCGCGTTGCTACAGTATCCGAACCGACTTTAAAACCTTATAAAAGGGGGTTTTACCCCTCATTTTTCATCAAAACACCTCTCAAAATATCCCAAACTCTCTAGAATAATCCCCCAACTTCCGTTCATAGAATTTTAGCACAAATTAAGTGAAATCTCCAGATTTAAGTCAGAACAGCGTATAGTTGTGATTATAAAATCGTATAGCGACAAGTTTTAGCTCAAGTTCAAGGGGGAAAATGAAGATATCGCAATATTACCGGGAGTAAGCTATGAATCTCTTCTTATTAATGTTAGTTTCGGTTTATTTACGGATATAAAGTTGTTAAATAATCGTATAACGAGTTGGTTAGTTGTGGAACTTGGAAAACATCATGTGGGATGTTTATGGAACATGATGGTGTTGGAAATGATGTTGTTGATGTTGGTATTGTTGTTGTTGTTGTTGGTTGCTGGATTGTGATTTCGAGCTAGGCATATAAACAGGGGAGATGCTGCCCGAATTTCGACAGATTTTAAATGGATTTTAATTAAAGGCTTGAGATAAATGTATGATGGTGCACCTAAGAATAGTATGAATGGTCTTATATGTGGATTACGAGACTACGAATGATCATAACTAGATTGCAAGGCAGGAGGTAGGTTGGAAAGTCGAAAAGGAAGCTTCCAGGTATGTTAAGGCTAAATCTTTCTTTCTTAAGGCATGATTCATTTGTTGTGAACCTATAGATGACATCTTCAATAACCTTGTTTCTAAAAGTACCAAAGCTTACAGTTCCCGATGTTCTTGTGATATCCTTGAGCTTGTTTCATGGCTATTGATGTTATTCATTGATGCTAATCTCATCTTATGATTTTGTTCCTTCAAGGTGAGACGTGTTCATGATGACGGTTCCATAATAATAATCCAATGAGTTTAGGAACAGGTTCTTAAGGAATGTTTTATAGGACATGAATAGAGTGCTAGCAGAGGATCTCTAATGAGGTATTTAATGTTCGGAGAGAGGTTCATGTTTTATCTTAGGATTTAATTATGGTCTAGTCAAGTGGGAAGAAGTAGTAATGGCCTGAGCTGTGCTTATAAGTCTTATATGATTATGTAGACCCTACGGGTTAAGTGATGACCGCGGGAAGTGTATAGAGATTACTTGTAGAAGTTTAGTCATGATCTTGATTATAATTACCACTAGTCTATGACCAGTCGGGCAGATGTTACCACCATACTACGGCCGGTTGGGCAGTTACCACTGATCAGTCGGGCAGTTGCGCTCTACCGTCGGGCGATAATCGGACGGGCAGTTATTACCACCGAGCTACGGCCGGTCGGGCAGTTACCACTGATCAGTTGGGCAGTTAGCACTAGGACAGTAAGTAAGTTAGAGATACAGTATTGTCCATAGATGCAGTTAAAGATATGAGAGTATTAAGAGACATGCGTACTAGATTCTCATCAGTAAGTCAGAAGTGTCAAGTTGATTCTTATCCTCTTTCTTTGCAGCATATGTTGATTATATTACATTTCCGCCTTACATACTCGGTACATTATTCGTACTGACGACACTGCGTTCATGCCCGCAGTGTAGACAGACGGGACGAGTATCTTCCGCAGTAGGCTGCTTTCAAGTACCAGTTTTGATTGGTGGGCTCTATTTCTTCCTGGAGCATTGCCGAGTTTGAGTTGTACATGTTTTTTTGTGACAAGAGGGTATGTCGGGGGCCCTGTCCCGACTTGTGTACTTCAGTCATGTTCATAGAGGCTTTGCAGACAGATTCCTGTGTACAACTCAGTTATGTTTTGTTTGTGGATATGTGGACGTCGCAGGGCCATTGTATACATACGTACGCATGATATTATATTCATAGTTGGCCTTCTTGGCCTTATTTTGCCGTTTGAGACATAGAGGATGCGAGTTATCAGTTGGTTCGCTCGGTTTCCGTAAGGTGCAGGGTGCTAATCAGACCTCACCAAGGTTAGGATAGACTAAAAAGAAAAGGAGAACAATCTTTTTGGGACAGAGGGAGTATTACTTTTCCCCATCTCAAAAAGTTTCTTTCCTTTTATATGAAAAGTTTACTTTTCATACAAATAGTACTCAATATTTTTCTTTAAAAAAAAACTTATAATCCTAGTATTGCTAAGAGATGGGACCCCTCAAATTTGGGGCCCAAGGCACTGCCTTTTTGTTACACTTTAGAGCCGGTTGGAACAGCACTTGGAACAAATTAAACATGGTCCCTTCCTTGGATAAGTTTACTTTCATGTGCTTCTTTTCCCAAATCGAAGTTTTATAACTCAATATTTTCTATTTCTCTTCAATGTTTGTCATCTCATAGGAGTATTAAACTTCACCACATATGGCATCACTTTAACTTTTCCATAAATCTATACACATCATGATCACTTTCCTTAAAACCTCATTTTTCTTAAGTAGCTTCGAAATAAAATAATTAAAGAGTGGTGATAATTTCTCTTCAAGGAGAAATGATATGCAGAGCCGGCTCAACCTATAGGCCACATAGGCAATTGCCTAGGGCCCCACAATTGTGGGGGCCCCACATTATTTTATACTATGTAGTATTTCTTTTTTTAGGAGAAAAATTACCACGACTATCTTGTTAGCATAAAAATGGGAATAAAAAAATAAAAAAAAACATAAAAAAGGACGAAGAGGTCACCGTTTGGGATTGAGAGAGAATAAGAAAAGTTAGTGATAGAAAGATGTAGAGTACTATTTATAAAGGCAATATTTTAGGGACGCATGATTTCATGCCAAAAATGTAGCTCATACATCTTTTCTCTAATAAATTATTGTACTTTATATTTAACTTTTTAATTTTTTCTCATCACTATTTAACTTTTACTCAATACTCATCACTTATCAAACACAAATTCTCTTTGATTTTTTATTCTTCAATCTCCAACCAAACTCTTCAATCTCCATTCTCTATATATGCTCAAAATCAATTGATCAGACACTATTTTAAGAGGGAAAAAAGAGCCGAAGATATACTTTGGATTTCTTTTTCAAGTTTTCAAGGATTGTGGATTTTGGAAGAGCGAAAATTATTTTAAAATCAAGTTATCCATCTCTTGAATCAGGTTCTATCTTTCTGTCTTTTATTAGTTTTATTAGCTATCCGAAAAAAAATTCTCAAAATTGAAATTGTCTTACCTAAGATCAACAATGCCTCAAGAAAAATTGAATAGATTAGCTATATTGTCAATTGAAACAGAATTATTAGAAGATATTGATAATTAAAAAATTATTAGTAATTTTGCGTCTCAAAAAGCTAGAAAAATAAATTTTAGATAAATAAATACATATAATTTTTTAAAAGTTAAGGCCTCTCATTAGAGTTTGGCCTTAGGCCTCCGATATGGTTGAGCCGCCGATATGGTTGAGCCGCCCCTGATGATATGTCAATGCATCTAGTGCCGTCAACTCTTGAAGAGAGAACTACACAAAGCAATAAATGCCTACCATGAGGGAACAAAAGGAATAAAACACGTAGTGATGCTGCAAATAGAACATGCATGCCAAAGCAGTACTATACGATACATGCATGAATAGAAGAAGAAGCAATGTACGCTATACATGCCAAAACAGTACGTTAGCTCTTATACAACGTATTGGGCATGCAGAGTTTATCTAGCTTAACTTGTATAAAATGGGAGATGTAGCAATGGAAATTTCATTACCCATTCAACACAAGTAGTTAAACCGTCAGAGAGCGGCTATATAAGCATAGTGAGAAAGACTATTACACATTAATGTTGAAATGTCTATATCGACAGCCCACATTGTTGTGGGTTTGGCGATTGTCTTGCTAATGCTTATAGCAGTGGTGGAGGCCAAAACTCCCCCTGGAATAGCTGATCATCCAAGTCATTCTCATTGCTCAGATGATGAAATCAAGCGATGTAAAAATCTTCCTCATGTCTGTCCCATGTTCTGTCCAAATGGCTGCATAACAGAGTGTCGTTCTTGCAAGCCTATTTGTTTTTGATGGTTCAGTGCCACCTCCTGATGATCACGGTTCACCAGAGCTACCACCACCATCTCCTCCTAAGGAATCAACTCCACCACCATCTCCTCCTAATTAAGAAAGAAACTCCACCGCCATCTCCTCCTAAGGAATCAACTCCACCGCCATCTCCTCCTAAGAAAGGAACTCCACCGCCATCTCCTCCTAAGGAATACACTCCACCGCCATCTCCTCCTAAGGACGAAACTCCACCGCCATCTCCACCTAAGGAATCAACTCCACCGCCATCTCCTCCCAAGGAACAAACTCCACCGCCATCTCCACCTAAGGAATCAAGTCCACCACCTTCATTGCCACCCTCATCTCCTCCCCCAAGTAATCCATCTTCTCCTCCCCCACCTTCATCTTCTCCTCCACCACCCTCATCTGATTCTCCACCTTCTCCAGCTTATCCATCGCCCACTCCTAAACCACCCACACCAAAGAACGTCAATTGCAAGAACAAATACTATCCTAGGTGTTATGCTGTCCAGCATGTATGCCCTACCTCTTGCCCGACCAGTTGTCAAGTTGACTGTGTCTCTTGCAAACCTGTTTGTAGTAAGTAATTAGTATTAGTATTAATTTCCTAAAAGAACTTCAATAGCTCTAAATTTTTTTTCTCTTTGTTTTTTATGTTAAAACTAAATTATGCATTTACAGTAATTTTATTTGGGATGCAAAGTGTGACAAGCCTGGAGCAGTTTTCCAAGTTCCACGTTTTACCGGTGGTGATGGGATTATCTTCTACTTTCCATGGTAAAAAGGACAAAGATTTTTACCTAGTTACAGACCCTGAATTCCATATCAATGCCCACTTCATAGGAAGGCGAAACGAGAACATGAAAAGAGACTTCACTTGGGTACAATCCATTGGTATCCTTTATGGCACTCACAAACTCTCTGTTGCTGGACTGAAAACAACAACATGGGATGATTCCATCGATCGCCTCGCTCTCCACTTTGACAATGAACCTATATTACTTCCTAACAATGAAGGTGCAAGGGGAAAATCTGAAATTGTACCTATGACATCGATTACAAGAATCAGCAACACTAACGAGGTTGTCATAGATGTTGAAAATGTTCCTACAATCACAGCCAAGATTGTGCCTATTGCAGAGCAAGAATCTCGAGTTCATAACTACGGCATAACGAATGATGACTGCTTTGCTCATCTTGAACTTGGATTCAAGTTTTTCTCTTTAACTGGTGAAGTGAATAGCGTTTTAGGGCAGACTTATAGGAAGGATTGCGTGAGCAGAGTTAAGATGGGTGTTCTGATGCCAATAATGGGAGGCGACAAAAAGTTTGCAGCTTCTGGACTCTTTGATGCTGACTGTTCTGTGGCTAGGTTCCAGGCAAATGGAGAACAATCCGACAATTATACGACTTCGTTGAATTTGGAGCTTCCTAATTTGAACTGCAATAGTGGAATTAATGGACGTGCAGTTGTCTGCAAGCGGTAGGAACTATTACTGCACCTTTAGAGATTGTTTTCGTAAAAATAAAGTTGTAAACCAATAATAGAATGGAGATTCATTAATAATGATGGTCCTAAATGGAGAATGAACATTGGACCGAACAAAAACAAAAAAACGCTCTGATGCCCCATCCTTAACAAGATTTTTTTATTTCTGTACTCAAAGATATTCCTTCGAAATTAATGGGAAAAAGAGTAACTATGGAATGATTGAGAACGCATATTCAACGTACTTACAATTGTTTAAGGAAAACAAAACGAAAGCACCTGGGCTTAGAGAGACTCAAACTTCAGGATCACTCAAAGCTATGAGGCCTATGCACTAGCCAACTGCGTCACCACCCCATCTTTTTTCTAATCTTTCAAGCTATGTTTTATTTATATTTAATTAAGATCTAAATATTTTTAGGCTTGTGATGCATGTATAATTGCTTTGACCAATAGGTCTCCCATTGTTTATCATGGAGTTCAATGCTAAATTGCTCCGTGAATTGTGATTGCTCCCTTTTTGGATAAAAATCCTTCATATTCATCTATCCTAAAGCAACTTGCATCGGTCAATATAATATGCTTATGCTAAGTGCCTGATTCCTTCAATTTATTGATATACGTAACATCATATTTTTTCCTTAGCAATTTATGTGATGCACTTTGGTTTGACACGGAGTTTAAAATAGAGTAAAGATTTTTTAAACTTGTGGTCTAAAATAAGTGATAGATATTTGTGCTCAGAAAGGGTAAAATAAAAAATTTAAAGTTAAATTATTTCTAAATATAAAAATGTGTCATTCATTTTTGAACAAAAAAAAAAAAATTAGAAAGTTTATCACATATATTGGGACATGTAGTAATTTACAGAACAATATATTGACTGTAAAAATACAACCCTTTATGTTTTATCTTCTTACTTCTTTACGTGAGACAGTAGCTACATGTCTTCTCCATTTAGATTTGAATTAGACTCTTACTGTCTCAATCTTAATAATACATAATCCTAAGCTATTTCAATATTTAAATCCTAAACAATATGAAATTGGACTCCACACGTACTCTCTGTCAAGTAATTCTTATCTTAGAAGAGGATTATGCAATGTCTCCACTTAAAATGACGAAAACTAGCTTTCTACCAGAAAAAGAAGAATGGATAAGGATCAAGACGGGGATGTCGTCGGCCCCTCCTCAGTTATTAAGTACGTGAACTTACGTGTTACTCCCCCGCCCTATATTAACTATTGTTTTAGCTCAAAATTTTGTCCCGAGAAATAATTGTCACTTCAAGAATTCAAGACTAAATATAACGATTGTTTCCAACTATACCCCTTATCATTAAAGAAGTATGCACAATATTTAAGAAAAAAAGATTAGTCTACCTTTATTAAATAGGAATAACTTAATAAATTATACCCTGTATTTATTATTTTTGTTAATTGGCGTGAAAACTTTAAAGTAACCGTTAAAATGGAACGGAGGGAGTAATAATCAAGCTAACTTGCGGCTCACCGGAAGTCTCCAACATATTGCGAGTCAACACTCCTCCATGTTCGAAAAATAAAACCCTCCATGCACTAGATTCATATTCATTCTCTGTATAGTCAGGTCAGCCACCCAATGCATCATCACCAAGATATGTATTAAGCACATTCTGTTTATATACAATAATAAAGTGATACGACTTGAAAAATAGTATAAACTTAACATCAATTTGGAGTAGGAATGAAACCACAAAGCTCCTAAAGCCAGTATCCAAACTTATAAAAGGTGAGTTGTGATAATAAGGCAATAAGCTGACACTATTGATATAAAATTTTGCGTAAGTCATAGCTTCTTCTTGAAACCAGGGGCACTAAAAATTATAGAGTACATGCATTGTTACACCTCACATTTTTGTACGTTGAGTTTAGCCGAGTACTAGTTGTCCTAGTCTTGGGAAGCGAGACAAATTTTTCGAGGTCATGAGGATAGACATGTCCATCTTGAGTATATAAGAGAGTAAAATCATGTTTAGTAAGCTTCGGGAAGGTCCAAGACTTGTCGGATCATTGGAGTTAAGTTTCAGCGAAAGTTCGACAAACTGTCACATTATGGCGCAATATGTGGCTCTCAGAGCACACTCTGTGAGACGCAGAACATGTTTTGAGAGACTCAGAGTGTGCAGCATAGTGTTACAGAAAATTTTGATGATTTTTCAAGGTCTGCAACATGACATGCGGCTCTCAGAGCACGCTATGCGACGCCACAAACCTCGCTGCAGGTTGTGTCGGTCCAGAATTTTCTAGACTTACTATAAATAGACCCAATTCGACCCTCACTCATTATTTCACCATTTTTGGACCTAGACACTTCCAAAACTCTCTCTACAAGTCCTCACATGATCTAAGACCAAAATCAAGGACAAACCAAGTGATTTTAACATAAAGAATTCCATGATCATCATTAGATTGTTCTTCTCCTTGTGGTGCTCAATTTGGAGACTTCTTGGAGGTGAAGGAATTTCGAATTTAGAGTGATCCTTATGATTGCAGGTAAGATTATTACTCCATATTCATGTTTATAGTATTATTTGTCCTTCACACAAGTTATGGGAAGAAGAACATGTGAAAGTAAAGTTTAATTGTGCTAGAACTTGTTCTTAGCTATGTTTGAGTCATGAATTTTTCTAGACTTGATATGGTTGTGATGTTGTGGGGCTTGTTATGCAAATAGAGTTGTAGTATGAAGATGTTGGATTGTTAAGTGATTTGTGAAGATGGAAGAGTTGGTGGTGCCTAAAATATGTATAGGAACAAGTAAAACAAGTTACATGAATCTTATGCACATAAGGTGTTCGACAAAATGTCTAAATGAGTTCCCTTATAAGTTATGAACCCAAGTTGATACGGATACTTCGTTTACTGTAGATAATTATTCGTAAAGCGTACGAGGACTCATGGGATCCATATACTAAGGAGCAAGGTATGTTAAGGCTAACCTTTTCTTTCTTAAGTCATGATTCCTTGTTGTGAACCTACACACAATATCCATAATATCCTTATTCCTAAAGAATACTACAAGCTTATGACTCACAAGGTTTTTATGATATCACTATTAAATGTCCTTTATGATGATGATAGGTACATTTCTAGAGATTCAAAGCTTATGGTTCTTGATGTTCCTATGATATTATTGAGTTTGTTCCATGATTATTGGTTTTATTCATTATTGTTGATCTCACCTTATGGTAGTTATTCTTTCAAGGTGAGATATAGCGATGATGATGATTCCATAATAGAAATTCGGAGGTCTACCGACCTTACGTCACTCCGATAGATTTATACCTTTCATTTGGACTCTCATGAATGCTTCATACATACATGTATGTATTTTCTCACACCGCGCTGTGCTATAGTCGGTCGGCAGGCACGTAGATGTGCACACCACTGCAGTGGGCAGATTATGATGTTACCCCAGACGCGGGATGATATGATATATGGATTGAACTGCACGTTCCGCAGCACTAACATTTATATTATGTATGTATGAAAATATTTTTTTTAAAAGCTAAGCATGCATGATATCCGCCTTAAGAGGCAAACAGATGTACATGTTATTTCTCCTATCTCATAATTTTATTATGTTGTTATTCATGCCTTACATACTCAGTACATTATTCGTACTGATGTCCTTTTATCATAGACAATGAGTTTATGCCCGCAGGTAGATAGGGAGATGGACCAGACCCTTAGGCTGCTTCATCAGCGATATTATAGGAGCGCTCCATTTTTCCTGGAGCTATAGTTCAGCTGGTATTTTTCATGTATATAGTTAGATGTTCTGTATCCTCATCGGTTCATATTTTTGTATATCATTTTGGCAGCCTTGTCGGCTAGCGCATATGGGCATAGTTGATGATGATCATATAGATGTGCATTTAACTTGTGGACTCATGCCCTTACAGATTATGATAATTATGAGTTATCTTTGTGGTCCACCTAGATATGGTTATGTGTTGTATGTCAAGCGATGCTCGGTAGGTTAGGTTTGGGTACCCGTCATGACCCTCTGGTTGGGTCGTGACAAAAGTGGTATCAGAGCAGTTCGTCTTAGGGTGTGTCTACGAGCCGTGTCAGTAGAGTCTTATTTATGGGTGTAAAGTGCGCTACGCTTATAAACAGGAGGCTGCAGGGCATTTAGGAACTAATGATCTTTCTTTCTCATCTTAGATCGTGCAATAGAGCCAAGTTAAGAATACAACTATCTAATTTTTCCTTGTTTAATTTTTAGCGATGCCTCTGAGAAAGAAGAAAGTCAGCGCAATACTGCGCGCTGCTAGAGAAGGTACTAGCCGAGAACCCTCGGCTAAGTTAGGACACAGTGAGGCTCAGAGTGCCACTTCTTCGTATGCTACCTTTATTCCTCCAGTGGAAGAAGAGCATGGAAGGGCTCTTGTCCCTCCGGCCCCTCAACCTCCAGCCCCTCCCCCTGTTGCTCTAGATCAGGACTTGCGAGACGCAATCCAATTGTTGACTCAGTCAATAGCCGCTCAGGCCCAGCGGTAGGGTGCAGGTCATGGTGATAGGGCTGTTAGTGCTCGAGTTCGTGATTTCTTTAATTTGGACCCTCCAAAGTTCTTTGGGTTCAAACCAGATGAGGACCCGCAGAACTTCATAGCAGAGATGTTGAGAACATTGCGGGTAATGCATGCTTCAGATGTGGAGTCGGTAGAGTTGGCCTCTTATACATTGGGAGATGTGGTTGTTCATTGGTATAGTGCCTGGGTGTCCTCTAGAGGGGTAAATGCACCTCCACCGGTGTGGCAAGAGTTTGTAGATGCTTTTCTCCGACATTACTTGCCGCCAGAGGTTCGACGGGCGTAGCTGATAGGGACCTGAACCTCATACAGGGGAACATAAGTGCTTGAGAGTATAGCCTTCATTTTAATTCCTTGGCCAGGTATGCTCCAGCTATGGGAGATCGCGTCCACCGATTTGTGAATGGGTTGGGGCCACATTTGACCGATGATTGTTTGATGGCCTCATTTTAGGAAGGTATGGATATTTCTCGTATTCAGGCTCATGCCCAGAATCTTGAGGAGCGACAGCAGCAGCAGAGGAGTGAGCGTGAACATAATAGGGGTTATAGTAAGAGGGCCAGATCCTCAGCTGTTGTTAGTGAGTTCGGAAGGGGTCAGAGGCAATAGTATTCCAGGCACTCTAGTCATTCAGCAGGTAGTGCACCTCCGCGGTTTGCAGGAAATAGATTTGATCGCCCTATTTATTCCGGATCAGGTCAGAGTTCCAGGGTCTCAGGTTCTAAGTATAGGGGTGATTCAGGTCAGGTGAGGCCACCTTTACCACGATGTACTCAGTGTGGTAGGCTACATTCGGGACAGTGCCGCCTGGGTTCAGATGCTTGTTATGCCTGCGTCAGTTAGGCCATATGATGCCAGACTGTCCATCGAGAGGTGGCAGAGGTATGGTTCAGCCCATAGGGTCTGCAGCCAGTTCTTCATCATCGGTACGCCCTCTAGGGTAAAGTTCACAGACACCGACAAGCCGTGGTAGAGGTAGAGGGGGAGCAACTAGCCCGAGCAATCTTCAGAACTGTATCTATGCACTAGTTGGACGACAGGATCTTGAGTCTTCGCTCGATGTTATGACAGGTATATTATCAGTATCTTCACATGACGTATATGCATTGATTGATCCAGGTTCTACATTGTCATATGTTACTCCTTATATTGCTGGTCGGTTTTGGATGAAACCTAAGTCGATTAGACCTTTTGAGGTATCTACCCCCGTTGGTGACCTAGTGATAGCTAGTCGGGTATATAGAAATTGTGTAGTTATAGTCTGTGACCATCATACTATGGCAGATTTGGTTGAAGTACATATGGTAGATTTTGATGTTATTATGGGCATGGATTGGTTGGCTTCTTGTTATGCCAATGTTGATTGCAGGACAAAAATAGTTTGTTTCCAGTTCCTGGGAGAGCGAGCTCTAGAGTGGAAGGGTAACACAGCGTCTCCGAGAGGTAGGTTTATTTCCTATCTCAAGGCAAGAAAGATGATTGCTAAAGGTTGCATTTATCATTTAGTCCGGGTTCAAGATACAGAAGCAAAGCCGCCGACTCTTCAGTCTGTCCCATTAGTTAATGAGTTTCCGGATGTATTCCCCGACGCACTTCTAGGTCTTCCACTAGAACGGGGGATTGATTTTGCCATTGATGTCTTACCGGGTACTTAGCCCATATCTATTCCTCCTTATAGAATGGCACCGGTAGAATTGAGGGAGTTGAAAGAGCAATTAAAAGATTTGCTAGAAAAAGGCTTTATTAGGCCTAGCTCATCGCCATGGGGAGCACCTGTGTTGTTTGTAAGGAAGAAAGATGGCTCCTTGCGAATGTGTATTGATTACAGACAATTAAATAAGGT
Source organism: Lycium ferocissimum (assembly GCF_029784015.1). NCBI lineage: Eukaryota > Viridiplantae > Streptophyta > Magnoliopsida > Solanales > Solanaceae > Lycium > Lycium ferocissimum. The sequence goes on from NC_081352.1 coordinate 13,871,868, forward strand.
GACAATAAAGAACAAGTATCCACTTCCAAGGATTGATGATTTATTTAATCAGTTGTAGGGTGCTAAATGGTTCTCAAAGATAGATTTGAGATCAGAGTATCACCAGGTGAGAGTTAGGGAGAAGGACATTCCGAAGATGGCTTTCAGAACTAGAGATGGTCATTTTGAGTTTTGAGTAATGTCGCTTGGGCTGACAAATGCACCGGCGGTATTCATGAATTTGATAAATAGCGTATTCAGGCCTTCCCTAGATTCGTTCGTGATTATGTTTATTGATGATATCTTGGTATATTCTCGATCCGAGGCAGAGCATGCAGATCATTTACGTGTTGTCCTTAGAGTTCTTCAGGCTCAGAAGTTATATGCAAAGTTCTCAAAATGTGAGTTCTGGTTGAATTCAGTGACTTTTCTGGGGCATATTATTTCAGCTGATGGTATTCGGGTGGATACCCAGAAGATTGAAGCTGTGAAGACTTGGCCGAGACCTACAACACCTACTGAAGTTCGTAGTTTTCTGGGCTTGGCAGGTTATTACAGAAGATTTGTAGAAGGTTTTTCTTCTATTTCTGCACCACTGACGAAGCTGACTCAGAAATCAGCTAAATTTCAATGGACGGATGCTTGTGAGCGCAGTTTTCATAAGTTGAAAAATAGATTGACTTCGGCCCCGATTCTGACACTTCCAGAAGGATCGGAAGTCTATGTTATTTATTGTGATGCCTCAGGCGTTGGGCTCGATTGTGTATTGATGCAACACGGTAAAGTTATTGCATATGCTTCAAGGCAGTTACGAAAACACGAGAAAACCTACCTGACCCATGATCTAGAGTTGGTTGCGGTGATTCATGCATTGAAGATGTGGAGGCATTATTTGTATGGCATTCATGTTGATATTTATACAGATCACAAGAGTCTCTAATATATTTTAAAACGGAAAGAGTTGAATTTACGGCAAAGGCGATGGTTGGAGCTGTTGAAAGATTATGATATTAGTATTTTATATCATCCTGGAAAGGCGAATGTGGTAGTTGATGCTCTTAGCCGCAAATCCATAGGTAGTTTATGTGATGTTCAACTAGAGAAAAGAGAGCTATCTCGTGGGCTCCAGCAGTTGGCTAGCCTAGGAGTCCGATCATGGGATTCGGGCGATACAGGAGTCACTGTTCAGGATTCAACTGTCTCGTCTTTAGTAGCTGAGGTGAAAGAGCGCCAGTATGAGGATCACATGTTAGTTCATTATAGAGATACATTCCCTCAGAAGAATAAGTCAGCATTTGAGACTTCTACAGATAGAGTTCTCAGGTACCGAGGTAGACTATGCGTTCCTGATGTTACAGTGTTACGTCACCTGATTTTGGAAGAAGCCCATTGTTCCTGTTATTCTATTCATCCGGGGGTGACGAAGATGTATCATGATATTAAGTTAATTTATTGGTGGGACAGAATGAAGAGAGACATAGCAGAGTTCGTAACTCAATGTCCAAATTGTCAGCAGGTAAAGATCGAGCATCAGAAGCCTGGGGGATTGTTGCAGGCTATGGAAATTTCGACTTGGAAATGGAAAGTAATTAATATGGATTTCATTACAGGCTTACCTCGTTCTCAGCGAAAGTATAATTCCGTATGGGTAATTGTGGATAGACTTACAAAATCGGCTCATTTTCTGCGTGTCAGAACTACATATTCAGTTGAAGATTATGCAAAGCTTTATATCAAGGAGATAGTACGACTCCATGGTGTTCCCATATCCATTATCTCTGACAGAGGTGCGCAGTTTACAACTAACTTATGGAAGTCTTTCCAAGAAGGTTTGGGAACTCAGGTGAGCCTTAGCACAACATTTCACCCCCAGACTGATGGACAAGCTGAGCGTACCATTCAGACTCTCGAAGATATGCTACGGGCATGCGTGTTAGACTTCGGAGGTAGTTGGGATGATCATTTGCCGCTCATTGAGTTTGCATATAACAATAGTTACCATTCCAGTATCCAGATGGCCCCGTATGAGGCTTTATCTGAGCGCAAGTGTAGATCACCAATTGCATGGTTCGAAGTGGGAGAGACTAAGTTAATAGGGCCAGATTTAATCCAGCAAACAGTGAAGAAGGTTAAGCTCATTCAGGATCGATTATTGACTGCTCAGAGTCGTCAGAAGTCTTATGCAGATAATCGCTAACGAGACTTAGAATTCCAAGTTAATGATTGGGTATTCTTGAAAGTATCACCTATGAAGGGCGTTATGAGATTTGGCAGAAAGGGTAAGCTTAGTCCTCGGTATATTGGGCCTTACAGGATTATACACAAAGCGGGCCAAGTAGCCTATGAGTTAGATCTGCATTCAGACTTGGAGTCAGTCCATCCGGTCTTCCATGTGTCAATGCTTCACAAGTGCATTGGAGATCCTTCTAGAATTGTACCTGTGGATGATGTCAAGGTCCTTTGAACAATTATCCTACGAAGAAGTTCCCATTGCAATCCTAGATGGACAAGTTCGGAGATTAAGAACAAAAGATGTAGCTTCAGTTAAAGTTCTATGGAGAAATAATAATAGGGAAGAAATGACTTGAGAAGCTGAGGAAGCTATGAAGTCTAGGTATCCACATTTGTTCCCACTCCTAGAGAAGGTTCAGACAGAGACACCATTGTTTTCGGGTACGCATGAGTAATGCTTTCTTTTTATGATTTCTTGGTCGTATGGGGCCATTATTGTTATTGTTGTTGTTGCCCTATGAGGCATTGTATATTTTGGATTGTTGTGACAGGATGGTAGCGGTATAGTTACAGGGGAAACTCTGGCAAAATTTTTTGTAGAATCCCTAAGAGTTTAACATTCGAGGACGAATGTGTTCTAACGGGGGAAAGATGTTACACCTCACATTGTTGTACGTTGAGTTTCGCCAAGTATTAGTTGTCCTAGTTTGGGAAGCAGGACAAATTTTTCGAGGTCATGAGGATAGAAATGTCCATCTTGAGTATATAAGAGAGTAAAATCATGTTTAGTAAGCTTCGGGAAGGTCCAAGACTTGTCGTATCATTGGAGTTAAGTTTCAGCAAAAGTTCGACAAAGTGTCACATTATGGCGCAATATGTGGCTCTCAAAGCACACTCTGTGAGACGCAGAACATGTTTTGAGAGACTCAGAGTGTGCAGCATAGTGTGACAGAAAATTTTGATGATTTTTCAAGGTCTGCAACATGACATGCGGCTCTCAGAGCACGCTATGCGACACCACAAACCTCGCTGCAGGTTGTGTCGGTCCGTAATTTTCTAGACTTACTATAAATAGACCCAATTCGACCCTCACTCATTATTTCACCATTTTTAGACCTAGACACTTCCAAAACTCTCTCTACAAGTCCTCACATGATCTAAGACCAAAATCAAGGACAAACCAAGTGATTTTAACATAAAGAATTCCATGATCATCATTAGATTGTTCTTCTCCTTGTGGTGCTCAATTTGGAGACTTCTTGGAGGTGAAGGAATTTCGAATTTAGAGTGATCCTTATGATTGAAGGTAAGATTATTACTCCATATTCATGTTTATAGTATTATTTGGCCTTCACACAAGTTATGGGAAGAAGAACATGTGAAAGTAAAGTTTAATTGTGCTAGAACTTGTTCTTAGCTATGTTTGAGTCATGAATTTTTCTAGACTTGATATGGTTGTGATGTTGTTGGGCTGGTTATGCAAATAGAGTTGTAGTATGAAGATGTTGGATTGTTAAGTGATTTGTGAAGATGGAAGAGTTGGTGGTGCCTAAAATATGTATAGGAACAAGTAAAACAAGTTACATGAATCTTATGCACATAAGGTGTTCGACAAAAATGTCTAAATGAGTTCCCTTATAAGTTATAAACCCATGTTGATACGGATACTTCGTTTACTGTAGATAATCATTTGCAGAGCGTACGAGGACTCGTGGGATCCGTATACTAAGGAGACAAGTATGTTAAGGCTAACATTTTCTTTCTTAAGGCATGATTCCTTGTTGTGAACCTACACACAATATCCATAATATCCTTATTCCTAAAGAATACTACAAGCTTATGACTCTCAAGGTTTCTATGATATCATTGTTAAATGTCCTTTATGATGATGATGGGTACATTTCTAGAGATTCAAAGCTTATTGTTCTTGATGTTCCTATGATATTATTGAGTTTGTTCCATGACTATTGGTTTTATTCATTATTGTTGATCTCACCTTATGGTAGTTGTTCTTTCAAGGTGAGATATAGCGATGATGATGATTCCATAATAGAAATTGGAGGTCTACCAACCTTACGTCACTCTGATAGATTTATACCTTTCATTTGGGCTCTCATACATGCTTCATATATACATGTATGTATTTTCTCACACCGCGCCACACTATAGTCGATTGGGCAGGCACGTAGATGTGCACACCACTGCAGTGGGCAGATTATGACGTTACCCCGGACGCGGGATAATATGATATATGGATCGGGCTGCAGTTCCGCAGCACTAACATTTATAGCATGTATGTATGAAAATGTTTTTTTTTAAAGCTAAGCATGCATGATATCCGCCTTAAGAGGCAAACAGATGCACAGGTTATTTCTTCTATCTCATACTTCTTTCATACTTTTATTATGTTGTTATTCATGCCTTACATACTCAGTACATTATTCGTACTAACGTCCTTTTGTTATGGACGATGCGTTCATGCCCGCAAGTAGACAGGGAGACGGACCAAACCCCTAGGCTGCTTCATCAGTGACATTACAGGAGCGCTCCATTTGTCTTGGAGCTACAGTTCAGCTAGTATTATTCTTTTGTGTATATATGGGCATGGCGGGGTCCTGTCCTGTCCTTATGATTCTATGCACTCCATGTAGAGGCTCGTAGATAGATGTATATAGTTAGATGTGTTGTAACCTCATCAGTTCATATTTTTGTATATCATTTTGGCAGCCTTGTCGGCTTGCGCATATGAGCATAGTTGATGATGATCAAATAGATGTGCATTTAACTTGTGGACTCATGCCCTTACAGATTATGATAATTATGAGTTATCTTTGTGGTCCACCCAGATATGGTTATGAGTTGTATTTCAAGTGGTGCTCGGTAGGTTAGGTGCGGGTACCTTTCATGGCCCTCTGGTTTGGTCGTGACATACATATGGATCAAATGTTTTGCTAAAGAATAGTAGGGACAACACTTTTTCATAAGTATTAACTATTTCCCCAAAAGACAAGATCCAACCAATACATGAAATGAACCATTATTTGATTTGTGCGTATCATCCATATTTAGTAATCCCAGTCATTTTTTTTATATCGTTCCAATTTTATGGTATGTCACTAACACCGCAGATTGAGGGAACGTCTCCTTTGAACAAGTCCCCGACCGTATAATACACCACCTTTCCACTCCACACGTCTTTTTTCTTGTATATATATAAAAGCTCTTCTTCTTTATCTCTCTCACCCCCATTGTTATATTCTCTCTTTCCTTTACTAAACTAAAACACTCATAATTTTCACTAGTTAATTATTATTGGTCCCTACCACGGCCTCAGTTTCACCTCCCTTGAAAGATGAGCTAGACATTGTGATACGTACAATTAGAAACTTGAATTTTCTTGAAATGTGGAGGCCTTTTTTTCGACCACATCATCTTATTATTGTACAAGATGGTGATCCATCAAAGACCATTATCTGATGGATTTGATTATGAGCTCTACAATCATAATGATATAAATAGGATTCTAGGTCCTAAGGCATCTTGTATTTCCTTCAAGGACTCTGCTTGTCAATGCTTTGGTTACATGATTTCCAAGAAGAAGTATATCTACACTATTGATGATGACTGCTTTGTGAGTCCACTTACCCCACCCCTTCGTTTCTAATATTACTCTCTTTGTCTTAATTAATGTGAAGGGGTTCAAAGTTCGAGGATTAAAACACTTCATTTTAATTATAAGCTCGGGTATAGTAAAATTATATATTTGAAAACTACACAGAAAGTACCACAAGTCAATATAGCTAATGATTCAAAATATTTAAAAGAAGTTAGAAAAAATTGTAGTTAAAGAAAAACTTATTCAACTCCGCAAATAGTAATACCATCACATAGAAAAGGACGGAAGAAGTAGGACATTCTATCTTTTTTGTTTTTTTGTTCTGCATTGGAGTAAAGTTTAGATCTTTGAAAGCTCATGGGAATATAATGCATGCTAGCAGATATTGACAAGATTTTGTGTGAACGATGACGGACTATTATCATATCTCTACCTGCATGTGAGTTGATTCGGAACTATAGAGGTTCGGAGATTTTATTGTGTTCCAAATTAAGGTTTATTTTGCATTAGGTCCAAACATTATATATCCATCTATCATATATATATATATATATATATATATATATATATATATATATATATATATATATATATGTATATACGCGTAACTTTTAAAGCACTATATTATTTACATATATGTGTATATCTAAAAAAAAAAACAAGATTGAAATTAGTTACGAATTTTGTCGCTATTCTGTAGTTAACATAATCTTTAAATAATCTATTCCTAATCTATTGTTAAACAGAATTAATGACGAATTTTTCTATTTAGCTACAACATTTGTTTGTCACTAACTCCTATTTTTAGTAGTACTTAATGAATATTACGGGCGAAGCTGTGCCAAATGACTCTTTTTACTATTTTAGTTCACCGAATCCTTTTTATTTATTTATTTATTGAATGAGTGTCTATTGATTAACAAATATTTACCTTAATTAATCAGCATCATGAATGGATGTGTAGGCATACCGGGCAAGATAAGATTAGGAATGAAGTGATTCGGGATAAGGTGGGAGTGTGGAGTATAAGTTGCGAGAAGGGAGGTTGAGATGGTTCGGACATGCATGTGCAGAGGAGAGGTGCAGAGGCTCCAATGAGGAGATGTGAGATGTTGGCCGTGGTGGGCCTGACGAGAGGGAGAAGTAGGCCTAAAAAATCTTGGGGAGAGGTGATTAGGCAAGATATGGCGCAACTTCAGCTTACTGAAAACATGACCCTTGGTAGACGGGTGCGGAGGTCGAGCAGCAGGGTAGAGGGTTGGTAGGTTGCCGCACCGATCTCTTTTCTGTACCAGGAGTATTAGTAGCTTTTTACATCTGCTTATTCTTAGATCTCTAGGGTTACCTGCTGGTTTATCTTGTTGTTGTTACTGTGATTACTATTGCATTTTCATCTTTCTTGAGTCGAGGTTCTATCGGAAGCAGCCTCTCTATCTTTACAAGATAGGGGTAAGGTCTGCGTACGCTCTACCCTCCCCGAACCCCACCTGGTGGATTATACTAGGTTAATTGTTGTTGTAATCTTTGATTCTCAACATAGGTTGCAAAGGATCCAAGTGGAAAAGATATAAACGCACTGGAACAGCACATACTGAACCTTTTGTGCCCATCAACTCCCTTTTTCTTCAACACATTGTATGATCCATTCAGAGATGGAGCTGATTTTGTGCGTGTTACCCTTTTAGCCTTCGTGAGGGTGTGCCAACAGCAGTTTCCCATGGACTATGGCTAAATATCCCTGATAATGACGCACCTACTCAGCTTGTTAAACCGCTTGAGAGGAACACTAGGTTTGTTCTTCTTTTAGAATTTATGTTTAGAGTGCAAAGATTTTCTATACTTTTTGGTGTACTTTAAAGCTATATTGCTCGGACTCTTCAAAAAGGTCACCTGTTATTTATCTGATACTCCAAAAGAAGTGTTTTTTGGATGATCCGACACGGGTGCGACACATTTTTAGATAGTCTGAATAACATAGCTTTAAAACATGCAATTTACCACATACTATGTTTACATGTTATCAAGTAATTATATATTTAATCTCTATGTGTATATACTATTATAAAAGCACAAAACTACAGGACGGAATACTGATCGACCTTTTTAATTCTTTGCAAGTGTATCTCATGGTGGTAAAATTTCAATTACGATTAACTTTTTGAACTTCGTTGTTTTTTATTCATTGTTTGACCTTCTAGTTGACTAATTAAAGAACTCTAGTATTACCTTTCTAGTTGCGGCTTTTTCTTATAACAACAAAACGACAAAAGATATAATTTTTGCATTGTCAATTATGTTTCACTCGTCTTTTACACTCTAGAAGGGAAAAGTGCAAATACTTATGGACAGAAGAAATAGTACTCTTCAGTCCCAAATATTAGTTGTTTCGACAAATTAAAATTGTTCTAAATTTAATTGACATTTTAGAAAAGCAAAAAGTTACTTATGTACTTTTTTTCAAATCTACCTATACTATTCCAAAATATATAATTAAATGAGATGTTCAAGGAGAGATAAATCGCCTGTGATTTAAACAAATACTCTTAAGATTAAGACCATTAAATAACTTCCTTAAGGAAGTGCAAAAACCTTAAAAGACAGATAGTATGGACCACTGTAGTAGCTTTTAGTTGGAAGCTCGAGTTAAATGATTGTGTGTTAATTAAACAATTTGCAGGTAATATGTGATCATTTGGGATTAGGAATCAAGACTGGCTTACCCTACATCTATCACAGCAAATCTAGCAATCCATTTGTGAACTTGAAGAAAGAATACAATGGGATTTTCTGGCAAGAAGAGATCATTCCATTTTTCCCGACATTCTGTGCAAAAATGCTGTTGAACTTACTAGGATGGTCAAAGAAAAACTTGGCAAAATATACACCCATTTTTTGAAGCTTTCAGAGGCAATGGTTACTTGGATTGAAGCTTGGGATGAGCTCAACCCAGCTACTAAAGATTCTTCAAAATGAAAATTCCAATCACTACTTGCAACACTTTAGTTTGCAGTATTAATAGTCTTGGATTTACTTAATTTTGTAGTTATTGTTTTAATATTTTCTTTTTGAGTTCAAGCCGTGAAAGCAGCCACTAATGCTTGCATTACTACATCACACACCTTTGGGGTGCAGCTCTTCCCCAAACCCTACTAACGCGGGATGTTTTGTGCACCGAGCTGACTTGAGTTCTAGGTTGATCAAAATGAATAAGGGGATGATATCAATAGATGTGATTCTCCTCCATTGTTTTCTAGTAGAGTACTATTAGCCATAGCACAAGCCTTCATTCTGGTCTACCCTAGCTTTCTAGTCTTAAACTTGTAATGAGAATGATACCATATGCTTTTTGCTTTGATATAAAAGTTGAATGTTAGAACAAGGATGACAACGGAAATTGCTCCTTCATTGTCCCTGTTATTCTGGGTGACCAGAAGATAATGGGTTCAAGCCATGAAAACAATCTCTTGCAGAAATACACAGTAAGACTACGTGCAATAGACCCAATATTTTACGGCCCTTCCCCAGACCCCTCGCATGGTGGGAGTTTAGTGAACTGGACTGCCCTTTATTACAAAACAATACTTTCCCTTTCAAACTTCACTGCATTATAATCTACTCCGTTTGCAGCCTTCATTAACCCAATCTATGCCAACACACACCCCTCCCCCAACACACTCAACTCCCAGAAAACCCCTTTTTACTTTGCTAGCAGAATGTTGATATTAGCGATTAAAACGCCAGAAGAGATTAACTAAATCTATACCTTGTAGAACTAGTAAGAGCAGAAAATAACGGAGAGAAACAGTCCCAACGATAACCAAGTTATCAAGGTTTGAAATCTTCTTTTCTCTCATTTGTTGGAAACAACAGTTAGTGCAGCTTAGCAGCTGAAACAACATGGATCAAGTCATAACAACTATTGCCAGTATGACAATAGGGTTAGCTATTTTACATGGTAGTACTCCTTTTTCTTGAGAAAACGAATGGAAAGGAAGAATAATTTTACAAAGAAATTAGCTATGTTGCTCGGACTCTTAAAAAATGTCACCGGGTGCATGCCCGATCCTTCAAAAGTAGTGCACCTTTTGAGAATACAACACCATGCTGCAGTGGTTTTGGAGAGTTCGGGCAACATGGGAAATTAGTACCTTGGACTAAATTAAAAGATAAACCAGAAGGTAATAAAGGGAAAAAGAAAAAAGAGATAGCCTACCTCCTTTAAGATTCAAAAAAGGGACACAAACGAAATATCTACCTCCTGATTCCTACAAGCATTTTCAGAATCCTCTCTGCAAGGAAATGCAGAAGAAGAAACACATATGAGAGGATAAACTGGCTCCAGGGTGGTTTTAGCTAAGACAACAAGGCCACAACATAATTTATGAATTAGGATCTTCAGTTTTCTTACACTTGGTTGCTCAATACATTTACTGCTTTGGTACCCCAAAAGAGACACATGCTTACCGGTAATCTGTGGACTTGCCCTGAGTTTTGGGCCCCAATGCTTTTCGGGATTAGGAAGGAAACGAGCAACCTTCTTGACCTTTGCCTTGCTAAGGGATGCAGCAGTCTGAGCAAAATTAGCCTGAAATGAACATGAAGATCAAAGGCAAATCCAGGATTTAAACTCTATGGGTTCAATTTTAAGATTATTAGCATTGAACCCATTATATTTTTAAAGTTATGGGTTCATATCTACTATTTATTGCAATTTTTGTAAATTTTTACAAATAAATTTATGCTCTGTGTCGAAAGTTAGGGGTTCAATTGAACCCATAACTAATATGCTACATACGCTAGTGAATACAAATTCCTCTTGGTGGACAGTTTTTGCTACCTGTTGCTTGTGGGAGGTGGCAGGTATCCCGTGGAATTAGTCGAGGTGCGTGCATGCTAGTCTGGATACCACGGTTATCAGAAAAGGAAAAATAAAGGAGTACAAATGGCAAGATTGTCATCAAATAATTCAAAATTCAAAACGTGGTAACTTTGTAACAAGAATGGAAAAGTGATGTAGCAATTCTCGTAATGCTGCACTCAGATAATGGCCTGACATTTGAATTCTAGGGAAGCAAATGTCTTATGAGATTTTGAGCGAGAGTCACGAAACTGGAATGCCTCAATCCATGACCAAACATTGCTGCAAATGTTGGAGGTTAAGAATATAGAAAGCTGGTCATTATTCTATACTCCTAACTAGCTTTTGAATAGTATATTCGACAAATTCAATAAACTAGGATACGAAACTATCCTATCACACCAATGTATAATAGCAGAACCATACAGAACAGAAAATAAGAAGAATTTTTTTTTTTAAAAGAGCTGGGAGTTAGTGTTCTGGCATTAAGCAGTAAATTGCTTAGGAAACATAAGGTCAAAGTTCACCTGCAGAATAGGTTCCTTGGCAAGAATCACACTTCCAGGATGGTTAGATGCTTGAGCTTTCACGGGATGATTTTTGACCTGCAGAAAGAATTTTAGTACTTCTTTTACTCACAAAGCATACAAAAACTATTAACATGAAAAGCAAGCAAATGATTATTTATAGTAACTACTCCCTCTGTCCCAAAAAGATTGTCCTCTTTTGACTTGGCACAAAGTTTAAGAAATAAAGGAAGACTTTTGAAATGTGTGGTCCAAAACAAGCCTTAGATATTTGTGTGGCTGTAAATCATCTCATAAAGTTAAATTATTTCTAAATATAGAAAGGGGACAATCTTTTTGGGACAGACTAAAAAGGAAAAGAGGACAATCTTTTTGGGACAGAGGGAGTATTAGATTAGACTCTACAACAGAAACAATCTGACACAAGTCAAGTTATTATACAGAAACTCCGCAATGAAGTGTTATTACTTTTCCTTTATTCTTCATAGCTACTTTTTCTTTCATTTTTTCTTTTCTTCTCTTTTTTCTTATTTAAGGCTAAGAAAAAAGAGCTGGCAGAAACAAGCAAACAAGGTACAGTTACCCAGCAACGCATGATATCCCAAATGGTATGCATAGGCGCATCTGTTTTCAATCCCAAAGGATTCACATGAGTCCCTGATGTACGATATCCTGCATTGGTTACAGCAGAGCGAAACATAACTGCTGAGGGAGAAGTGCATTTCAGTGTTGCAGATATATTGTGCAAACTCAGAAATAGAGGAGCATCAGGTAATTCCTGCAAACAAGTACACTACGTCAGTTAGGCATCCTATAAGACGTCAAGCAGATAAGAAGTCCCCCACCCTTCCAGAGATAAATATTGAAAATGCTTCTCCATCGATACAGTCAATCACAGCTTTCCTTAGATTACTTTGTACAATGAGCATGGCAGCATAAATAATTAATTCTGTCGCTTGTCAAAATCATGAGGGTATATATGGTAGTTGAATGAACAACTGACTCCGTGACTTGCCTAGTGATTTCAAAAGTGGGAGTCATGATTTTCAAGACATTAAGCAGAAGTGAAAATGAAAATAATTTAGCAAAGGTTTTCAAGAAATTCTTCATCATTCTTCAAGTTAAACAGCTTATGAAAACAGAAATAAAAGTGTTATGAACAGAAGTGAAATGAGAATACATTCAATTATAGGCAAACCACACCTCTGAAATTGAAGTCAACACAGCACAGATTCGATCATAAGCTGGATACTGCTCCTTCATAGATTTCACATCAGCAAGTATGGCAGCTACCCATTCTTGATCATGGATGGGCGCAGACCATATGGGTCCACCCATATTGAATTTTTTACCACAATCACTGCAATCTTGAGGAACAGCAGGGCCAAATGCAGGGTGATATCTGAGGCTGTTATTCTAAAGAAGCAGAAAGATTCAATATAGATATGGTTATCCACTTAAATGCGCATTCAAACAATGTTTAGTGAGGATTAGTTATTACCAAATTCTTTGGACAGAACCCATAATCGAAAGAAAAAAGGAGATGCCTTCTCCACTGCACATACAACAGTCTAAAGGTTTCCTACAACTATCTTGCAACTAATAGATGATCTATCATTCTGACAACCAATTATTTTTTATCTTCCACAACAGACAAAGAAACAAAACAGGTAGCAGAATTAGAACATTTCCAGCAACAGAAGTTGCAGATTATACAGCTTTATAGGTTTTTCAATTTTTCATATATCATCGTCATGATAAAAACTAACTCCTCCCCCACCCCCCACTCCAACAAAAAAAAGCAATGTGAGTTTTTTCAGTCGACTTCAAAAGAAAATGCTGTAACTTAAAAAAAGACTGCAGCTTTAATCTATTTTAAAGAATGAACTAACTGGTCACCACATTTTTCAGATGTTGAATTCGAATGTCCCCACAAGAAATAAACATATCGCGTTGGAACCTGTACAAGCAGGTGTAATTGCAATGCTCCATCAAGTTCCTTAATTGGACATAAATAAGCAAAAACGGTTTAAAGATGATTCTCAACAAGTGTTGACGGGAGATAATGAGTACAAGGAGAGATTGAAAGACTATTTTGATCTATTGTTCAACTCGAACCAAGATGATAACATTTTAGACCTCCACAAAACATTTTAGACCTCGACACGTCTGTGAATGGTATAAAATTTAGCTACACTCATAGAATTAGGCCGACAGAGGTGAAGGATGCCATGAAAAATATGAGGACTAGAGAAGCTTGTGGTCCTGATAGTATCCCCATAGAGGTATGGAAGTGCCTTGGAGAGGTCAGAGTAGAATGACTCGCCAAGCTATTCAATGCTATACTAAGAAGCGGTAGGATGACCGATGAGTGGAGGAAGAGTACTCTGGTTCCGATTTATAAGAACAGAGGAGATATTCAAAGTTATGCGAAACTATCATGGCATTAAACTCATGAGTCATACAATGAAACTCTGGAACAGAGCGATAGAGCATAGCTAAGGAACACGACAAGAGTGAAAGAAAACCACTTTGTATTTATGCCCGGTAGATCTACAACGGACGCTATATTCTTGCTAAGAAGATTGATGAAAATCCATTGCGAAAAGATCTACACATGGTGTTTACTTATCTAGAGAAAGCATATGATATAGTATCACAAAAGGTCCTTTGGTTGGTCATGGAGAAGAAAGGAATTCACATTAAATATAAATGTCATAAAGGACATGCATGAAGAAGTTGTCACTACCTGAAAGCAGCAATAGGTGATACAAAGGAGTTTTCCATAACAATGGGTTTACACCATGGATCGGTATTGAGCCCCTCCTTGTTTACCCTAGTTATGGACGAGTGATCAACACAATATAAGATGAGGTCTCATGGTGTATGTTATTTGCTAATCTTGCGTTAATTAACGAAACTAACGAGGGCATTAACCAAAAGCTTGAACTGGAGAAGCTCTTTAAAGAGTAAGGGTTTTAGGATAAGTAGAAGTAAAGACTAAATACATGCATTGCAGGTTTAGTCACCATGAGAAGAGAGAAGTTGAGGTGAGATTAGATGGGACTGCGGTGTCAAATGCAAACAATTTAGACATCTAGAATCGTTGTTTCAAGAGAATGAAATGTTAGATGAAGATGTTACTCATAGGATTAAAACCGGATGGTTGAAAAGGAGAAGTGTTATCGGGGTGTTATGTGATAGAAGGATGCTTACCATAATGAAAGGTAAGTTCTATAGAACAGCTATAAGATCGGCAATGTTATATTGTAGTGATTGTTGTGCTACTAAACCCCAACATATCCACAAAATGAGTGTCGTAAAGATGCGGTACTAAGATGATGTGCAGTCATACAAGATTAGACCCTGGAAATGTTATATGGTAAGTCAAGGTGTTAAAAGGCTACAGGGTAGACCTAAAACCACATGGAAGGAAATTGTCTCAAAAGATCTACAAATCCTTGGTATCAATGCCGACTAAGATAAAGATAGGGCACAATGGAAGAAAATGACCCATATAGGTGATATCTACTAGTTGACAAGAGGTTCTAGACTTGTTAGAGAACTTCTAACATTATTATTATTAGTATTAGTATTAGTATTATTATTATTATTATTATTATTATTATCATTATTATTATTGTTGTTGTTGTTATTATAGTTAGAAGTCCCACATCGGTAGTGGGATGGGTAATTGGTCTCCTTATTGTTATTATAGTTAGAAGTCCCACATCGATAGTGGGATGGGTAATTGGTCTCCTTATATGGACTTGAGCAATCCTCCCCTCATGAGCTAGCTTTTGGGTTTGAGTTAGGCCCAAGATCATTCTTTACATGGTATCAGAGCCGCACCCATCCCAATTCTTTGTTTCACCAATGTTGGGCTCCCATAATATATTGTCCACGCTCCAGTTAACTGGGTCTGGTGTGCGGGGGAGTGTTAGAAGCCACACATCGGTAGTGGGATGGGTAATTGATCTCCTTATATGTACTTGAGCGATCCTCCCCTTATGAGCTAGCTTTTGGGGTTGAGTTAGCCCCAAGATCCATTCTTTACAATTATTATTATATGTTTAACTTAGTTTTCACTTTTACTTTGTTTAGTATGACGATGATATGAAATGAGCATAAATGGAGAAGTAGGGATTCATCTAGTCGACCCCAACTTGTTCGGGATTGAGGCGTATTTGTTGTTAAGGAAGTTTGAGATTTACTTGATATTATCAAAGTTTGTATATGAATTAGAAGTAAATAAAGATAAATCTTATAATAGAGATGGAGGTTTAAAAGTTTTAAAGAGTTCTAATACATACAGTACTCTCTAACCTATAATAGGACCTTCATCTACTTTGTTCGACGGACTCGAATACTACTACTTTTTTTAATAAAGGTGACTATATTCATATATCACAAAAAACCCATCACCAAAAAATGGTGGGGAGGGGATTTACAATATGAGATTCAAAAAGACGCCGGAAAGAGCCAGAACTGAAAAGTTAAACTTTAAACTTTCCTATGAAATCTACTAAATCTTCTGTATCCCCCATTGGTTTTGTTTACCCCCAAAAATAAAAGAGACTAAGGAGCCGTTTGGACATGGTTTGAAACCATTGTTTCAAACCATGTTTGGACATGCAATTTGGATATCTTAAGTTGTATCTTCTCTTATAGACATAAAACCCCACAAGTTGTGAAAACTATCAAAACATTACCAATTCTTATACAATCTTACTAAATGAGCAAGTCATAGTTCATAACAAAATTAATACGCTACTAGAAGGCCTTTCTAAAAAAAACAACATCAATTGATCAAACTTTAATTTAATAAAAATGAAAATTTAACATGAATAGTAATGAGGTTGGTAGACATAAATAAAGGTTGGGGGAAGTTAATGAGGTTGGTAAATGGTTGGTGGGATAATTGTTAAAAATATCTACCAACTTATGGGTCTCTTTTTACAAAATATAAACTTATGGATCAAATTTTATATTTAAAATTTTTGAAACCATGGTTTGAAACCCCAAATCATGTCTTTTTGGATGATTTGGGGTTTGAAACCATGAGATGAAATGCATGTCCAAACGCTGGTTTCATCTCATGGTTTCAAACCATAGTTTCAAACCGCATGTCCAAACGCCTACTAAGGCAATTCATCTTGATTTTCTGAATGTGATTGCTTCTATCTTCAAAATGCCTTGAGTTTAGTTCCCTCCACACCATCCACCATATGCATACTGGGATGCATTGCCACCAGTCTTCCTCTGCCTCTCTTCTACCCACTCCCTCCCAATTGATGAGCATCTCAAAAGTAGTTCTGAATGTTACCCAACTCACTCCAATAGATTTACAGTTGTCTTGCAATGTAAGAACAGATGCTCATTGTTTTCTACATCTTGTTCCACATAACAGGCATCTTGAGAAAATCTTAAAGCCTCTTCTCTGTAGGACTTCATGAGTTAAGCAAGCTCTTCTAATAACCAGCTATATGAAGCAGGAAACTTTGAGAGGAATTTTGATCTTCCATATGAGTTTCCAAGACCACAAAACTGTCAGGGAGGTTTTATTGTTTAGATTCCAGTAAGTTGACTTAACTGTAAACTTCCCTTAACTGCACAGCTACCACACTTGCCTATCTATGTCAGTTCAGGTGCCAACGAAGGAATAAAGCACTTGTACAGGGGTGTTCAGATGAAACTGTGAAACAGAACCAAATAAAAAAAAATTAAAAAAAAAAAGCCTTGGGTTTGGCTATAAATTTTTAAAAAATCGACAATATTGCTTTGGTATTGAACAAAAAAAAATACAGAACCAAAATCGGCAAATATACACATTTATATAATTATATATGTATTAAATATAGATATTTGTTAGATATAGATGTTCATTTAATATTTTTATTGCTACACAGCCCAGATTTATAAGAACAAAAGTTGTGTCCCATTTTCTCTTTAGCCCATTTAAGTTGAAATAGAATTATAAAAGTGAAGAAAACCTAGTCTAAGAACTTTTTCTCATCTTCCTTGCCGTCAATCAAGAACTTTTCCCTATCAAATGGTTTTGCTCATTTAATCTCAAGAAGAGGTGAAGGAAACAATAAATCACATATGGAGAACAAGAAGATCAAAAAGTAGCTGAGATTTAAGGTCATTTCTTTTTTTGGCTTTGAAACAAGAACCTTAATGTGCCAAGGGGAACTGGCGGGAAAGTTTCATACTTTTCTAAAACACAATGACTAAAATTGACCCATGATGCTGAATTGTGTCTCTATTCAGCTAAAGATTCTATCGCAAGCTAGAAGACTTCACAAGTAATTATTATCATTATCAGGAAACTAAAATACAGAGAAAATTGATGACAAAGAGAAGATCTTTTCTTCATAGCTTTTTTTCATAGATTGAGATGCGAGTAAAAAAGGAATTTCCTAACTAGCTCGTCTAATTTAGGAGAAGATTTTTACAAATACATATACGTGAATATCAGTGGCGTATAGCTCAAAGGTTTATCCCCTATAACCTATTCTTACTTCTTTTCAGATGGGAAGTACTCCTATTCAAAGGAGGTGGAGACACCTGAAGTAACTGAAGAAAAATCTTCAACAACAATTACTGGGACGACCACATGGTAATATCACTGCTCATAGTACCCTTAATCCTCCTAAAAAGGAGAAAATATGAACTACTTGTGATCCTGGTTCTAGCCTTAGAAGTCGTGGCAGGGAAGCATCTGAAAGTTGGGATCACTTTTCCAAAAATAGAGATAAATGGGGCAAGCGTATGGTGAAACGCAAGTACTATACTAAAAACTTTGCTTCTGAAAGTACACAGGAGATTTCGACATTATGGACAAATTTAAATATGATTGGTCGTAATTTCCCTTTTAGAGTCGTTGATTAAAAGAGGGGAACAATTAGATAATACATGCACTTTGGAAAAGGTTGAGTTTAATGTTAATGAAACTAAAAGAGTCATCGCTGAATTTGTTATTATTGATGAACAACCTTTTAAAGTTGTCGAAGGAGGATGTTTTAAGAGACTAATGGCAATTGTTTTGTCTAACTTTCAATTACCTTCTTGTCTTACTGTTGCTAGGCTTGGAAATATATCAAGAGGAGAAAGAAAAGCTTAAAAAGCTCATTCGAAATTAACGCGTATGTCTTACTAGTGACACATGGACATCTCTCCAAAATTTAAGTTATATAGTTATCACTGCTCATTGAATTGATGATGAATGGAATTTGCAAAAGAAAATTCTCAACTTTTTCCAAAGACCGGACCATAAGGATGAGACAATTGTCAAAGCGATTGAGGCGTGCTTGTTAGATTGGGGGATCGAGAACCTAACAGTTACCCTAGATAATGCAACTGCTAATGATGCTACAATTAGGCACCTGAAAAGGAGGATTGAGGACGGGAAAGGACTCATCTTAGGAAATGAATTCTTACATGTTAGGTGTAATGCTCATATTCTAAATTTGATTGTAAAAGAAGGGTTAAGTGAATGAGTCCATTTCACGCATAAGCTAGTTTGATCATCAACATTGTCAATAGAAGTCCATAACGAGAATTATAGTTATCACACAAGCAAGTTAAAGTATCCATTACATTAGTCGACCTCTTTGCTCCCTCCAAACTACCATAAGCCTTGTTATTCAGATACTTCAACTTATATCTTAGATCCAAAACAACCGCAACAGATAATAACTTGTTCATATTCTCAAAAGTACCCTAGTATTTACTAAACTTATCTTTCATCTTCTCAGCCATAGCACTCAAAATTAAATTTTCACTTTGACAAATTTGCGAATAAAGGTCTCAAGATTAAAGAGCTCGTGGAAAAAAGAATTGGATGTAACATAAGAAGTTCCCCAGAATTTCAAAGTGGCCTAGTAGAAAATATCAAGAAACTTATTAAAATTCTCACATTCTTCCAATCATCTACAGATGGATACCCTCCCATATTACTACTCTCCGGACAATAATTTAAGTACTTATGATCATCATCATGCATTCTTGAAAATACCTTTTCAAACTTCACAATGTATCCGACACCACATATGTAGAGTTCCATCTAGTTTCAACATCTAAGCTCAAAAGATCATGAGTGTCAATCTTGGCCTTCTCAACATATGACTTAGAAGAATCAAATCTCGCAAGAGAGGACTTAATCCACAGTATTTCTTACTCGGAAAATGGACTCATTTTGTTCACTTAACCCTTCTTTTACAATCAAATTTAGAATATGCACATTACACCTAACATGTAAGAACTTATTACTAAGATGACTCCTTTCCAATCCTCAATCCTCCTCTTCGGGTGCTTAATTGCAGCATCATTAGCAGTTGCATTATCTAGGGTAACTGTGAATAGGTTCTCAATCCCCCAATGTAACAAGCACGCCTCAATCCCCTTGACAATTGTCTCACCCTTATAGTCTGGTGTTTGGAAAAAGTTGAAAATTTTCTTTTGCAAATTACATTCATCATCAATTCAATGGGCAATGATAACCATATAAGTTAAATTTTGGAGAAATTTCCATGTGTCACTAGTAAGACATACGCGTTGATTTCAAATAAGCTTTTTTAGTTTTTCTTTCTCCTCTTGATATATTTCCAAGCATAGCCTAGCAACAGTAGACAAGAAAGTAATTAAAAATTAGGCAAAGCAATAGCCATTTGTCTCTTAAAACCTTCTCCTTCGACAACTTCAAAAGGTTGTTCATCAATAATGACAAATTCAGCAATGGCTCTTCTAATTTCTACATTAAACACAACCTTTTTCCAAAGTGCATGCATTATCTGATTGTTAGCCTCTTTTAATCAACTTGAGTGTTGATTGCTTTCTATCGACTCTAAAAGGGGAATTACGACAAATCATATTTAAATGTGTCCATAATGTCAAAGTCCCGTGTGTACTTCGGAAGCAAAGTTTTTAGCACAGTAGTTGCATTTAGCCATACGCTTACCCCATTTATCTCTATATTTGGAAAATGGTTCCCAAATTTTAGATGTTTCCCTGCCATGACTTACAATCTAGAACCAGGATCACAAGTAGTTGATCTTTTCTGCTTTTTAGGAGGATCAAGAGTATTATCAGGAGTGATTTTACCATCTAGTCGACGTCCCAGCAATGTTGTAGAAGATTTTTCTTCTATTACTTCCGGTGTCTCCACCTCCTTTTGAATAGGAGTAGTTCCTATCTGAAAAGAATTAAGAATAGGTAATAAGGGGTAATCCTTTGAGCAATTTGCCACTGATATTCACGTATAGTTTTAGTCATTGTCTTTTAGAAAAGTATAAAACTTTCCCACCAGTTCCCCTTGGCAGATTAAATGAGCAAAACCACTTGATAGGAAAAAGGTTTTGACTAGCGGCAATGAAGATGACAGAAAAAAGTTTTTAGACTAGGGTTTTCTTCACTTCTATAATTTTATTTCAGCTTAAATGGGCTAAAGAGAAAATGGGTCACAGCTTTTGTTCTTATAAAATATAAATATGGGTCGTGTAGCAACAAAAATATTAAATGGACATCTACATCTACCAAATATCTATATTGAATACACACACACACACACACACACACACACATATATATATATATATATTTGCGGGTTTGGTTCTTTTTTTTTTTTTGTTCGATACCAAACCAAATATTATCGGTTTTTTAAGATTTATAACTAAACCAAACCAAAGTTGTTGTTTTTTCGGTTTGGTTCGGTCTATCACTTTGGTTCAGTTTCACGGTTTCATCTGAACACCCCTACTCCTGTGTGTTGTTGCCATCCTTTGGAAGAATCTGGTATTATTGTCTCACTACTTCAGCAATGGTACCCTGGACTTCTGTCTCCATCTTGACTCCTCATTCTTGGCCAACTCCTCCAATTCCACTAAAACCGTGGCTCGTATATCATCTCATCTTCATTGAGCTCTCTGATGTCTTGTGTGCGATCAAGATCAGCAACTCACCAAAGGTTATTTTGCTCCATTCTTTTAAGTTTCTGCTTCAGCATCTTTAGCTTAATGCGAAATCTACAGTCAGGGCATCCCTGTACCATGAATTCATTCCACCAGCTTTGGACTAGGATCACTGAATCCCTCGACTTCAATCCACCAATTCTCAAATTAAAAGTAAGCATTCTTTTGTTCCTAGTTCCCGCATTCAAGAAATGGGACTATGGTCAGATATAACTCCTGGCAGTATTTTCTTTATGATGTCTTTGAAGGATCCCTCCCATTCCATGGAGTAAAAGAATCTATCTAATCTGGCTACACTGTGGTGGTTTATACCTCTCAACCATATGAAATCCCCCCCCCCCCCCCCATTCAGATGGGGGTCATGCAGCTCCATGCCTTGAATACACCTGGAAAAGACATACATGATGTTTGTGATACTGTTACATCCTCTTCTTTCTATCATGAATATGTTTCTGTTAAAATCCCCACAGGTGACTCAAGGGCCCAAACATAACTCCCTGATTGCAGCAATTTCTTCCCAACATCCCACCTTTTCTTTTCTCTACTGGTATGAGGGGCATAGGCCCCTGTGAGGCTCCAACTGAAAGAATTTTGCATTGAAGCAAAATTACAGGTGGAGTATTGAACTTTGCCAACTAGGTCTCCTTTCCAAATTCTATTGTCCCATATAATTAGGATATCACCACTGCTTCCCTCAGCCTCAATAAATCCACATCTCATCCATCTGCAGGTCCAACACTGCTTGGCAATGAGTTCCACATCCTTCTCCACTTTTGTTTCTTGAAAGCAATATACATCAGCCTTCCACTTCTGCAATATACTCTTAACAAGCTTCCTTTTGGAAAAATTTTAAGTCCCCTTACATTCTAGGAGATCTTATCAGACTGAGAACTCTCCCCCCGTTTCTAACTCCTTCCACCTCTTTATTTAGAGCAGACTCCAAATTCTTCAAATCATATTTGCTAAGCCCTCTTGATAAGAATCGGGTTACTTGAACAAAACAAAATTATAATGCGGAAGCGAAAATACGAAGATTAAAGACAAGAATGTAAAGATAGGCGAAATTCAAGAATAAAATCCCTAAATTTCAAGATTAAGTGATAAGAACCCTAATTGGTCTTAGTATTCAAAATTAGTGGATTAAGACTAATTAAGATACTAATAGAGTCAATTCAAGAACTTATATCAAAAGGTGATCTAGACCCCTATTTCGAAGAAATTAGAGACAATAATTAGTATAAGACTAATTACCTTCTTTAATTTACGAATAAGAACCAAAGATATCAAGTACGAATTAATCTTACCTCTTAAAAGAATCGTTCTTATAAGGTTGCAAGATAAATCCAAAGTAACCACACACAAAGGTGTAAAATAGAGAAACTCTCAATAATAATAATATTTTGTCTAATGAAAATAACAAAATCCACCCCTATATATAGGGGAAATTTATCCCAAATAGAATGGGATTAGAATATACTTTTATGGAAATAATTAAATAATAAAACCTAATTAGGATTAAACTAGGAAATCCTAAAACTAGGAAACCTTAAACTAGGAAAGCATATAAAATATTGTCAAACTTGTTCCTAAAGAAATAAAGGAAAAAGTCAACCAAAGAGCCCATGTTTGGCGTGACTTTCAGCCCAAATTTGGGCGTGCAAATCAGCCCTTAATTGCATGCAAATCAGCCCCCTCTTTGGGCTCTTCTTTTGGGCTTCTTGTGGGCCTAAATCTTCCTTGTTTCGGACTTGGACTTGGATCATGAAATACGTGTAGTACTTAGTCCACTCCTCGCTATAGTTCTTGAGCTTATTCTTGGGCTCTTCTTCGACGATAAGCATCTTCTTGATTTCACATTTAAGCCCGTCAAACTTTAATGGATGTACGCTACCGTGGATGCTATCATTTCCCTCTTCTTGAAAACAATTCGTCCTCGAATTTGAATGTCTTAAAATCAAGAAGACTTCCATTAGTAAGCAACATCCATTAATCGAAAGTAACAATGGTAGGAACAAAACAAGATAGTGACCATGTGTCCACTTAACCCAATTTAGCATGTATAAATACACCCCTATAAAGCATGTGAATGTCATCATCCCAATAGAAAATTTTCCTACTTATATAAGCACCACAAAAATTACGTATATATGTTGTAAGGAATGATACATGCCTTGCCAATTTAGTTCTATCAATAAAGTCTTCCAACGGGCATGATAAAGACGACACAAGACCCACTAAAGCATGCTTCAAATTGAACACTTTTATGATATATCCAAGCATCCTTAATTACACCTCCCCCAGATTCTACATAAAAGCCATTCACATAAGCACAAGAGTTTTCAAGAAAGTTAGAAGAACCATTAAATTTCAAAACAAAATGTCCATTAAATCGAGCTTCTTATTGGGATCATCACAAATAATATTTTCAATCTTATGAATTCTAAGTAATTGCTCAAATTCTCAAACAAGAAATCATGGATACGTTCAACAAAAAGTATTTGAACACTAGTATCATAATAATCATCTATCTCCTTATCACTAGTAGTATAGACCTTTTTAAGCTCACAATTAGCAATATTGCTAATACTTGAAGAATTATGTCTCATCACGCAGAAAAAATCATATTCCAACAAGTTATCACATGAAAACTCATTTGACACTAGAATAAGAGAAGAAGAATCATCTAACTCACTAGCAAGCCTACAAACATTATGTCTTTTTTCAACAGTGAGAATCCACAAATAACAACGTCATGCTCAATTTTAAAAGAGAACAAATTACTCTTATGCTTGAACTTAGAGGTTATAGTTAATGACTTGTTTTATAGCAAAATAGCAGCATCCTCAAAATTAATAAAGTCACCAACATAAGAAATTAGAGTGTAGTTCATTACCTCTAGAAAGATCTCAAGTGTTCTAGGAATTCCAAAAGTGTGAATAAACCAATTATACATACCGTACTTGGTCTTATGCAGCAAAGAAATAATATCACCTCATTTTTTCTTGTTCATTGGTATTAGATTCACAACTTTATCCTTCTCATCAACATGCGCACTCGCCTATGAGATGTGTAGTTTTGACCACATTAGGATTAGTTTCATCCAATGATGGTTTTACAATGCAAACTTTCCCATAAGTACCTACAAGAGAGCAAAACTAGGAGAAGAAGTAGGAATGTTAGAGTTAGAAATAACCTAACTCAAACTCTCTTGTTTTTCTCTCTCAATCTCACGACTATCCCTCTCCTTTTCTATTTCATTATCATCTCTCTTTTCTTTTCTCTCAAGCGCACTTTTTTTCTCACTTGACATCCCACTCTCTTCACACAACACAACCTCTCCTTTTTCCTCTCTGGAGATGTCAACATGCACTCCCTTACTTCTCTCGTTCTTTTCTCTCTCAAAAAATTTCATTGCTTCGCTCACACGTTTCTAATCTTCATAAACTTGGGATGGAGTTAAAGGTGCAAGAATATATTTTCTTCTTTTTAGCTCAAGAGAAACTCTATTATTTCTCCTATCATGAATTGCATTCCTATTAAATAGCCATGGACATCCAAGCTTGCTATGACAATCTTGCATTGGAATTACATCACAAAGAACATTATCGGAATACTTTCCAATGACGAAAGAAACCATACATTGCTTTGTCATCTTAAGCTCACCAAAATCATTCACCCATTGTCGCTTATAAGGAGTAATGTGTTTGATGCATGTCAGTTCCAACTTCTCCACCACGTATGAACTCACCACGTTAGCACCACTTACAGTATCAATAATCATAGAGCAAATTTTACCATTTATCCCACACCTTGTATGAAAAATATCTTCCCTCCTTAAATCAGCTACGTTGACATTCATATCCCCCAATGGTGTTGTCATCATACGGGGCACTTCAACTGAGTTGGTGTCGTTTTGAATTCCAACTTCAATTTCCTTACCTGTTTGAGACATCTCAAGAAAAGATCAAAGAAACAAGTATCTCTCAATTCGACTTTTTTTTCTCTCAATTGATCTCACCCTCTCTTGCCTTTTTCCACTCAAATTACTACCTTTGGCTGGATCCTTTAGGATTCATATATAAACCCTATTAGTAACAACCTTTTAGAAGTAAGATATAGAAAGACAAAGAATTTATCAACTCCCAGACCAATTGGGATTGATGAGACAATAAAAATGGCCAATTTGTGTAAAAACAAGAACTCCAAATTTCCCCTCTTCTTGGTTTCCCTTCTTGATGTTGGAAACCAAGAACACAATAAAACCCCCAGTTTCTGAAAGTAGCTTAATCTGCAAACACGAATTTCTCCCTTTTTTTTTTTTTAATTTTCGTTTTTTTTTTTCTTTCCTTTTTCTCCTTTTTGCTATGTAGCTTACCTTTTAAGCTACCACAATAAAAACAAGAATTTTCGTTTTTTTTTTCCTATGAAACTCCCAAGATTATCAAGAACAGAACCTTGATTGAACCGCTCTGATACCACTTGATAAGAATCGGGTTACTTGAACAAAACAAAATTATAATGCAGAAGCGAAAATACGAAGATTAAAGACAAGAATGTAAAGATA
This sequence comes from Lycium ferocissimum, assembly GCF_029784015.1. Lineage (NCBI taxonomy): Eukaryota > Viridiplantae > Streptophyta > Magnoliopsida > Solanales > Solanaceae > Lycium > Lycium ferocissimum. The sequence continues at coordinate 13,897,615 of NC_081352.1, forward strand.
GGCAAAATTCAAGAATAAAATCCCTAAATTTCAAGATTAAGTGATAAGAACCCTAATTGGTCTTAGTATTCAAAATTAGTGGATTAAGACTAATTAAGATACTAATAGAGTCAATTCAAGAACTTATATCAAAAGGTGATCTAGACCCTATTTCGAAGAAATTAGAGACGATAATTAGTATAAGACTAATTACCTTCTTTAATTTACGAATAAGAACCAAAGATATCAAGTACGAATTAATCTTACCTCTTAAAAGAATCGTTCTTATAAGGTTGCAAGATAAATCCAAAGTAACCACACACAAAGGTGTAAAATAGAGAAACTCTCAATAATAATAATAATATTTTGTCTAATGAAAATAACAAAATCCACCCCTATATATAGGGGAAACTTATCCCAAATAGAATGGGATTAGAATATACTTTTATGGAAATAATTAAATAATAAAACCTAATTAGGATTAAACTAGGAAATCCTAAAACTAGAAACCTTAAACTAGGAAAGCATATAAAATATTGTCAAACTTGTTCCTAAAGAAATAAAGGAAAAAGTCAACCAAAGAGCCCATGTTTGGGCGTGACTTTCAGCCCAAATTTGGGCGTGCAAATCAGCCCTTAATTGCGTGCAAATCAGCCCCCTCTTTGGGCTCTTCTTTTGGGCTTCTTGTGGGCCTAAATCTTCCTTGTTTCGGACTTGGACTTGGATCATGAAATACGTGTAGTACTTAGTCCACTCCTCGCTATAGTTCTTGAGCTTATTCTTGGGCTCTTCTTCGACGATAAGCATCTTCTTGATTTCACATTTAAGCTCGTTAAACTTTAATGGATGTACGCTACCGTGGATGCTATCACCTCTGTTTCTGGGAGTTCTGTTTTTGCTATCATATTCTTGCTTCTCAAGCAGATGCTTTCTATAATCAAGCTTCTTGAGCAAAGCTAAGGCCTCACCTTCACACCCTATAAAGGCAACCCCATAAATGTTGCTTAGTTCCCGGACATCGGAGCTGACCCAATTTGATGCGTCTACTTCAGCCTTTCGTGTGTCCGGAGTTTGGATGGCTACTGGTTCTACATCATGCATTTGTTGCATTTGCATATTCTGTTCTTTTGTTTGGGGATTTTCACTGGTACCGGAGTCTTCCATTCTATCTGCATGTGGAACTTCTACATGATTTTCGGTGTTTTGAATTGTTGCGTCTATTTGCATCTTAAGATCCTTGTTGTTTGGGGGTTCTGCGATGTTTCCTTTGCCTCTAGGTTCTTTTGCTGATTATTCCCATCTTCTGAATACTTCCAAGAATTTATCGGCCAAGGCTTTGAGGTCGTTTAACTCTTTAAAGGAGTTTTTTAAGATCCTCACGTGCAGTCGTGTTTTTTAACCTTTTTTTTTGCGCGGATTTCCCTTCAAAGGCGCTGGTCTTTAATTTTTGTCCCTCAAATTCTTTGGTCTGTAATTTTTGCCCTTCGTCTAAAAATGTGGCCGAAAATACGTCGAGGTTCTGGGTTCGAACTCCAGCTCAGTCAACCAAAAAAAAAAAACAATTTCACAAGGCAAGGTTTCGGGAAAGTTCTGCCTTATAAGGCAGAATTTAGTTATGCCTTAAGGCAAACTTAGTTTTTTTTTTTTTTTTTTTTTTTTTTTTTTGAGTCAAAAGGCAAACTTAGTTATGCCTTAAGGCTTAAGGCTTAACTTTTGTAGTTCTAAGTTATGCCTTGTAAGGCAAAAGTTAGAACTACAGAAGTTCTGCCTTAAGGCATAACCATTGCCTCGCGATTTTTTTTCTTCTTTTTTTTTTTTTTTTTTTTTTTTTTTAAGACTGAGCTAGGGTTTGAACCCAGAACCTCGGGGTTTTTTTTTTTTTTTTTGACATTGGTAACATTTCTATATATTAATAGGTTTACAATACCAAATTGTATAGTCCCCAATTAGACAATTACAAAAGAAGGATCATCCTTTCTATGTATATTTAACAAATTATCTAAAAAATCAAAAATATCTTTTGTTTCCCCTAAGCATTCATTTTTACACCAAAAATAAAAAAGGGTTAGACAATTCATCTTCAATTCCTGGATGCTGCATTGTTTGCTCTCAAAACACCGATGATTTCTCTCTTTCCACACAGCCCACCAAATACATGCTGGAACAATACTCCATCTCTCTCTCTCCATGGATAAGCTTCCTTCCCTGTACCAGCTATCAAGCACTTCTTTTGCCCTTGCTGGCATTACCCACCTAAATTCCCCTTAGGTTAATAAAAATTCTCCAGATTTGATCAGTCCATTTACAATGTAAATAGACATGGTTGTTTGTCTCTGCCTGTTCCCCACACAAAAAACACCTAGAACATAACTGAAAACCTAAGCTTTTCAGTTTTTCCTGAGTCAAAACAGCTTCTCTAGCCACCAACCAAGCAAAGCATGCTGCTTTGTATGGAATTTTCACCTTCCATATCATCTTCCATGGCCAGCATCCCACTTGATTGTTGCATCTGTTAAGATCCTTATATGCCTCATTCACCTTATATCTACCGTGAGCATTTCCTTGCAATAACATACAATCTACATTCTCAGTAACACCCTCAAATTGAGCTAGTGTACTGAAGAAATCAGTAACCCTTCCCAAGTCCCAATCATTGAAAAGTCTCCTAAAAGTTAAATTCCAGCCCTGAGTAGACTACACCTCAGCCACTGTTGCCACCTGTTGTTGACAGAGGTTATGTATATCTCGGAAAGTTTGTTGTAAAGCTTCCTGCCCAATCCATTTATCCTTCCAAAAGGATATCTTCCTCCCATCTCCCACATTGAACTTGAACTTTCTAATCATTTTTGGCGACAGATTCCTTACAGATCTCCACAACTATATCCATAACCTCGGGGCATTTTCGGCCACTTTTTTAGGCGAAGGGCAAAAATTAAAGACCAGCAATTTGAGAGGAAAAAATTAAAGACCACCCCAAAATAGGGGCAATCGTGCGAATTTCCCTTTTTTAAAAGAAGCTTCAAGTTGGGGTCTTGAAGTTTGGCCCAAACAAATAAAGTTTGCCTTGACTTGTATCTTCGAATGCTCCAGGCTTTGACCGGCCAAAATTTTGTTCAATTGTGTGTCAAGTGTAGCCACACGTGCTGGGGCCACAGTACATCTTTAACTTCCAAAGGCTGTTATGATCCGCTTCTTTACCCTTTGTGTTTTTCCTCGATATCTGCTGGATCAAACCTTGGTCTCTTTCCTCTTCTCTGACATGAAATCTTACCGGAGTTTCTAATCATATCTGGGTTGTGAAGAAAATCCCCCGTTCTCGATAGTCACCTCTTTCGGAATAGAGGCTCCATCTCCACGAATTTTGATTCTGGCCCATTTGAAGTGGCTTCGTAATTGTGTTTCTTCCTCTGTTTCTATCCAACTGCCGCAAAAATCTCCAATGGCCTTGAAGTTTTTCTGCAACCAAAGGTGAAGAGGGAGGCCAACAATTCTAGCCCATGTCGAATTTGGTTTTGCTTTGTTCTTTGATCCCTCCAACTGTAGGGTTCCACCATTTGAACCTAATGGGAAGGTCCTTCCAAAGCCATTCTCCATTCATCACTTCCTCTGTTGCTGCTTTAGAAGCAAACTCAACTAAAAAGAGGCTATTTCCCAATTCGTATATATTCAGCCGGAAGGGTTGCTTCGAAAGGTTAGAAGACCATCTTCTAATCTCTGATAGGATTGGTGTTTCGACAGCCTTAAAGTTGCCCACCAAACTCCTATTTAGTACTTCACTTTGGTTGTTGGAGACGTCATTAATGCAAATTACTTCCCCCTTCAATGTGGTGTTTGCGTTAACTGAGCTTTCCCTTCTGTTGGACCACTTAATGCTTCGAAGAGCTTCAGAATAAGGACTGTTCCTATCAGTAAATCTAGGCTCCATTGGGACTTTCTCATTCCTGTGGGTGTTAATGAATCTTTCCATCTTGTCTGCAATAGAACTCCAGCCTGAGTTGAAAGTTAGCTCAGGGACTGTCATCACTGATCTCCTCCTGCCTTTCAGACTGATGATGCTAATGTACCGGCCAAACTTATTGAAATTCCTTGCACAATAAGTTTCAGAGAAATTTTCTCTCTTCTTCCACCTTCTCATCGAGTTCCCCTTTGACAAAGAGGCTTCTTTCAATCTTTGGACCAACCATATCATTGTCTTCCTGGTAAACTGAATTCTTGTGATGGAGTTCCTACTCCTCTCAGTCCATTCATACCAATCCCCCGCTGTCCCAGAAGCTCTTGATATATCGAAAGATTTGAAACCCACAGCAAAATAAATGGTGTCTTCTTCCATCAGACCTAGTGAAGATGGGTGTCAAAAGAAAGAGGAGAGAGAAATAGAGAAAAGAAGGGGGAGGAGAGAGAAGAGAAGGGCTTGATCCGGTGATCAGAAGGATCACCGGAGGGGGAGAGGAGATTGAAAAAGGTTCTAGGTCATTTTCTCGAGGAATATGCCTCAGAGCTTTTTCCCATGATCCATGGGGTGGCAAGCTGATGTACTGATGACATGACCCTCTTGAGCTTGTATCATGTGCACAGTCATGAGGCTCAAAAATTCTTATAGAAGCATATAAGAAGCTCCTCCAGGGCATCGCCTGAACATATGACATATCAACTCTGGGGTTGCATGAAAAGAATTTTCAATGGATGAAATGATGCCTCCTAATGGATACTTTTCTGAATTTGATGGAACATATCCAGCTTTAAACAGAACTTCCAGTCATTTTAACCGGAGAAATTCAACGAGTTCGTCGGAGATAGAAATGGCGAGGAGTTGTCGGAGAAGACTGGAGTGAAGCCGTTCAAAGCCTCGGCTTCACATATTAGTTTTAGGGGTGAGCAGACTGCAAGTTTTAGATGGTCATGATATGTATTCACTGAAACAGAAGTTTAAGTGATGGATAGAAATTAATGATAGAAAGTGCATTAAGGAATTATTAGCAATTCTGTTTGTATATTCATGCATTACGGAGAAATTCCATTCTAACTTCCTAATTCCTAAAGCCACTGTTAGCACAATGAACTAATAACTCATGCTTAAGTATGAAGAATATTATGAACATCTTTTGGAACTTCTTTACACTAAATTACCTACATATCTAGGCAATTCTGAGAGTATGAGCAGCTCAGTCCAGCGGAGAGTGTCGTACAATGTAGATACAACAGAGATATGGATTGGACACAAACCTTTGAGATAGTCCTCCCGACTGGCTGAAGATGGAAAGAATCGCAACCGGTACACTGATATACATACGAGAGCTTCAGAGGAGTATTCTTCATAGCACTTGCTGAACTATAGACAATTTATTGAAATCTTTAATTGACTGACATCAGAAGAGTACAACGATAACCTATGCAAGATTGGAATAACAGCTAAAGTCTAAAGGAGAAACACTTACCTATATATACGAACAAAAACGCGGACATAGAAGTCCACATGAACAGATAATACTGGAACAATATACCGTTTGTACCGATTTGCATGACTCTGAAATAAATAAATAAATAAAACAATGCAATGAATTGACAATTATAAAGGCCGGAAATTGTTACACTTTTAGAATATAGAGAAAGAAAAATGAGAGTACTCCTAAGTAAGTAGACGAAATTTTTAAGTGAAAGGTTTTCCCCCTCTGTTGGAGTAACTTCAACATCCTACAGTAAGCTGCTATCTTAAACACGACAGAAAAGTGTACATAACGAGAAGTAATCACAGGTAGACACCAGATATCATGATATCCGACTTTATAATAGACACAAAAATTTACACAAAGCAGGTACCTCAATGCAGGCAAGAAGGATCCGCAAAGCCATTTCATGGCAATATTTCCCTCTCAATGGATACGAGCCATATCTAGTTGCGCATGAGATCAAGTAAGATGTGTTCAATGATGAATAAAGTTAGATAATGCCAGAATAAATGAGAATATGATGGTTACTTGGAATAGCATACTTCTCCATTTCCCCCACATAACACCGCCAAATCAGTAGCAGTACACATTAATATCCCCCCATCTACAACTGATTGAACAGCAGAATCCAAGAACACAGATGGCGATCCATAAGGATCAAGATCAACCTGCAACAACAGTAAGCAGAAATATAAGAATGATAGTTCATCTCTCAAGATGAATTAGACAAGTTTCTTTTTGAAGATATAGCTAGCTAAGAAACTGGAAATGAACTATCCTATATAATATTTCCATGTTTATCAGTGTTCAAACAGGTTTTACTCGTTATAGGCAATTACTAGATGCACCTCTACAAAGGTCATTTCCATTGGAGAATGTAAAAATATGGTAGCTTATTGTATAATCCTACCACATCAAATTCTTTGGGGTGGGTAAGCATATAAACTCGAGCATCAACAAGGTGGGATTCCAGCTTTGAGCATGCAACAGAATCGTTGAATCTTATGTTTCTCCTGCAAGCTTCAACAGAGACTGCAAATAGAAAAAATATTCTAATGACCAAGGCAAATGGTGATAGAACAAACCTTTATGTCTGTTCACAATTTTAACTCTTGATATCTAATTTGATACATATATCAGCATGTGGACAAGTCTAAAAGTATCTATTATTTAATGACGACATAAGATGCTTTGGAAACTTCTATAGTCACAAAATAGTGGTCCTCTCATAAATATTAAAACTTTACGGAAGCCACTTTGTTCTATCCACCAAGTTTAACATTTATAGGACTTAGAATTAAATGAGGAAATTTAAGCATATTTCTGATTACAATTAATTAAGATAGAAAATGTGAAACTTTTCATTGAAACATTTTTATATATCTCTATCAGAATCTCTTCAATCCAATGCTGCAATTGCTTCTCTATTTTCCTCTTATATTATTTCCCTTGGTTAAGGAATGGGGTGAGGGTACAATGAGACTTTTTTAATTCTAAATGCACCACATAACTGAGTTGGAATCATAACTGAGTTGGAATCACCTTTATCATTGTCAAGGGCCACGACTTGACCAATTCCTTCTACTTCACGTGCATATCTTAAAGCCCTCAATCCAGAAGCTGAAAGAGCCTTTAAATTGAAAGAACAAATGTTAATCAATCAGTGCAAACTTCTGCTTTGTATGTCTTCCATAATACATATTCAATAACCAGTAAGCCTTTAACAATCAACACGAAACGACAAAAAACCTCAAGAACTCGTGCTGGCTTTAGTTCTAGGTCTTTTCGCCTTAGGTTTCTGGTTTGCACATCTGAAATACTAGATGGTTCATCTCGGGACATATCTTCCAAGAGTTCACATCCATCATTGGATATTCCATTATGCTGGACAGAATCAGCTGGAGGTTCCATTCAGGAATTGATTCATCTGGTACCTTAGGGTCAGTCTTAGCTTGTCTGGCCAACATTGCTTCGTGCTCCAGCTTGCGTTGTGATATAAAAGTCCTCAAAACAGCAATAGACATATCTCTGTTGTTCACCTGATATTGATAAATTTAAACTGCCAGATCTTGGTAACAACATGTATAGATAAATTGAATTGAAAGTTAAGAGAATAAGCAAGGTTATTCCCAAACTCCATGATGTAGAGGAACTCTACAAAGGTCTTACCACCTTTATGATTGACTCGACTTGAGTCTTTGTAGTACTTTAGGGATATGTATTTAGATTCACAACATGCATAGATAAATTGAATTTATGTCAGAGAATATTACAATAGAATATTCAGTACTTTGTGGAAGAATATTTAGCAATCTAAGACTTATAAGGTTGTCTTCTAGTACATTAAATTTACTTCTAATAAGAAGTATACTTTCACATTCTCAAATCTCAATTGTCAAAAAAGGTATTGGTCAAATGTCAAGTATTTGTAGATAACGAAATTGGAAGCAACCTGCGCCTAGTACAACTTAGAAATAGAAGAAGCTATAATTCCTAGCAACTAATAAGACAGTCCACGCAATACTCACTCCACTAGCTAAGCTATTTAAGATCATAAAAATAAGCCCATAAATTATTGTAGGGTTTTCAGCTAAAGAAGACGGACGAGTGAGGATTTCCCTTAATCTCTAATGCCAACCTCTACATAGAAGGATGGCATCTATAGCCTAAAAGCCGCAATGTTGTATTATTGCAACAAAATCACAGAACAATTCTAAATAACGTAATTGCTTGCCTATTCTGGCCTTTTAATTTAAAGAAAAGCTCTGAACTTCAGCAATGTCTTGCAGCTTAACTCAAGGGCAATGACAAGTACATGATCAACTCAATCAAATTGAAAAGTGAGATATCAATAATTTCCCCCCAAAAGTAGCAATAAAAACGCCTACTTTTGAACATCATTCCTTTTCTAAAATTACCTATATTACTACAAGAGCAGAGAAGATACAAGTGTCAATCAGAGTGTTCGCCCAAACGCACTGACTTCAACTTGACCTCTACATTTACAGTTAAAAAATTTAACACATATGCCCTCTGTTTCAATTTATTTGTCTTAGTTTAACTGGGCACGGATTTTAAGAAATTAAAGAAACTTTTGAATCTTGTGGTCTCAAGATGAGGGAAGTGAGGTTGAGATGGTTCGGGCGTGTCAAGAGGAGGAGCGAGGATGCGCCAGTTAGGAGGTGTGAGAGGTTGGCGGTAGCAGGAGTCAGGAGAGGTAGAGGTAGGCCGAAGAGGAACTAGGGGGAAGTGATTACAGTACATGGCACAACTTCAGTTGACTGAGGATTTGACTTTAGATAGGAAGATTTGGAGGTTGGGATTAGGGTAGAAGGTTAGTAGGTAGGTGAGTATTTTATCTATTATTTAGGTATCGCATAGTTCCTTATTCTTCACTGTGCATTAATATCTTCTATTATGTTGCATCATTTGTTTTGTATCTTGATATTTTGTTATCTTATTTTTCTTGCAATCCTGCCTCGATTACATTTCTTCTGAGCCGAGAGTCTATGGAAAACAATCTCTCTACTACACAAAGGTAGGAGTAAGTTCTAGGTACATCTTACCCCCAGACTCCACTTGTGAGATTACACTGATATGTTGTTGGTCTTAAACTAAAGATGTGTAATGTACCGAAATGCCCTTTAATATTCCTTTTCCAACCAGACTAACGGACAAATTAGAAAGTAAGACAAATAAATCGAAACAGACGAAGCACTAATTTCTACCATTGCCGAACCCTCTGTCACAAATGAGTAATGGGTCCAATTATTACTTAAAATCTTGAATGCAAAACAAAAAGGAAGACCAGACCTGGGTTTTGTTGTAAAAGACATTATTTGTAGGATGCATGAGAATCTGGGCTTCTCCTTCTTTGATGAAGCTGTAATCATTGACATCAAATGAAGTGTCTTTCAACTGCTTCTCTTCATCTCCATTTTTCACCTCACTGGCCATGCTGTGTTCCATTAAAATGACGGCGGAGACAGTTATGGTTGGTGGCAATGGGGCAATGACGAGAGAAGAGGTGTACTTAATTATTGTTGTCTACTGATATGATATATTGAGACTTTCTGTTTCGCAAGTACTTTTAAAGAAAGGGCAGGGGGCATGACTGATGAAACGAAGAGGTACGGTTTGCCTTCCACAATTCCACTCACTCGCCAAAAATAAAGAAAAAACAAGGAGAGGGAGATCACTCTCCCGGTCCGTGAGTTTAGTACTCCCTCGGCAGTGTGTCACACCCTTTTGATTTGTGTCAAAAAAAAATCTTTTTATATTTATAAACAATTCAATTTATGAGATCGATTTATAACTACATAAATATCTAACACTTATTTTCGTTTGGGTTGATTATAACATTTAAAAAAATCTAATTAATGATTTTATTTGCTTTTAGGAGAAAATCGACTCAAATCGTCTCTGATTCGGATGGACCAAATGTACTTCACTTATTTGTAGTCACTCATCTAGAACCTCCTAATATTACATGCTTCAAGTTTCTCATACTAAAAAATTTCTTACCTGGAAATTCTAACAATCTTATTTATGACATTTGAAGATTTATGTTCCAAATATGAGTTCAAGAAAAAAAAAAAATTGGGTTGTCGAAACTTTACTATTATCAAACCCAAACAATCAAGGAAAAATCATTAGAAAAAATAATTTTTTCATTCCTGAGACTTACATTAATTAACATAAACTTACTATTTTTCAAAGCGAAAGAGAGAATAACAAAAAGAAATTAGGTTTGTATGGACGTTTTTTGAGATATAATATAATATTATCTCTCTGACCAAAACAAAAAAAAAATGACATGTGAAGTTCTATACAACAATAAAGCTGTAAGCCACAAGACTATATAAAACATCTATATGACTATATATTACTCATGATTCATCAAATGAAGAAGCCGGAAACGCATGCAGAATAGAGAACTTAGACAAGTACAGGGTCTACTAATGTAGTCAATGCACTAATACTTCAAGAAAGGTCGCATATCTGGGGAAGAACACCTGTAACGATACGTTTGGTCGTTTTAGACATTTTACTCTTTTTTCCCCCAAAATATCTTTTTCGTAGTCTCTTTTCTGTATTTATGACTTGTGGGGATGGGTGGCGCGATTTCCAAGGCAATTGTATTGGTCTTGGTTGGTTTTGAGGATTTTAGAGATTTCTAAGTTGAATAATTGAAAAAGAGTTAACCAATAGTTGACTTTTGGGAAATTGCGTCCGGAATAGAATCTGATAGTTTCGTTAGGTCCGGAAGGTGATTTTTGACTTAGTTGAGCCTTTGATTCGGGTCCCAAGGCTCGTTTGTGTTTTGGGTCATAGGTTGGAAATGTTGGTTTTGGTTTGATTGGAGTTGACTTGGATCAACAACGGGTCAAGGCAACCTCTTTTGGGAAATCTGAGTGCGCGGGCGAATTCGTAGCGTGTTTTACGATTGAAATGCATGTTTCGTTTGTGTTCATTGGATCCCGAATAAGTTTTAGATGTTAGATCGGAAGTTTGGAAGATTATCATTTTCTAGTCTTTGGTGTAACCGCACTGCGGGTCCGCCTCTGTGAGGTTTAGTCCGCAGGTGTGAGAAAGGTTAGGCTAGGGGAGGGTCGCATCTGCGAAACTTCCCCCACCCTTGCGCGTCTTCGTTGTTTAAGTAGAGACTGCTCCTGTGGCATTTCCTCCGCAGGTGCGATCCCGCATCTGCGAGGAGATGTTCGCAGAAGCGGGAATCACCGGGTCAGAAAATCATTATTATTTCCTATTCCCAAAATTCGAACCTCATTCACCCCAAACCATTTTTGAGGCCTAAAGAGCTCGGCTTAGAGAGATCTCAAGTATCAAATTCAAGTTTCTTCTTGGGGGTAAGTTTTATAGCTCAATCTTAGTAATTACTAATGGTTTCTTTCATTATTTTATCATCCTTGCCATGATTTGGGGTAGAAGACTTGGGGTCTAAACCCAACTCGTTAAGAATGGGTATTTCATGAGATTATATGCTTAGATTTAGGCCTTTTGAGTCTATCTTGTGGATTTAGACTTAGTGACTTACTAATCAATGGGTAAAATATTCTTAAGCTTGAATTTCCAATTCAATCCATGATTCTTGATATGGGATTAAGGATTTTTCCATAATTTGTTTTTTTTTTTTTAATAATTAATGAAATTGGAGGCTCAATTGGGGTTAGATTTCCATGAAACTTAGGATATTGACTCTATAGACTATGGGAAGCATATTTCTAGCTTAAATTTCCAGTTTTACCCTTGTGAGCCGAGGTCACTTTTTAGATGTGTTTTGGGGTTCCGTTTAGAAACATAGCAATATGGGTGTTCATAGATTTGTATTCTAAGATAGAATATGTATTTGATAGACCTTGATCGCTCTGAGGCTCTCCGAAAGGGAAAGGCATTGGCTTGAGGTTTGTGGCGCCTATTCAGCTTCGAAGTAGGTTATGGTTTACCTTCTTAGACTCCGATTAGAGAATTGTATGTGTTGACACTTAATTTTTGCCCTCCAATGATTTTATTTAATTATCCGGAGTTCTTGAATCACAAATGGAGTGAAAATATACATTTTACAAGTCAAAAATGATTTTACAAAATTATTTCAGTAACATTTTTCCATTTCATTTGGCAAAATATTTTCAAATATATATATTGTATGTCATCTTATGTATTTTTGTATATTTCCTATAAATTTCAAGAATACTTGTCAGAATTTTAATCCAAAAATAGTTAAAATAATTATTCATTTAATTGATTAAACTATTAATATCAAGATTGACAAATATTTTACTCCATTAAATCGAGAAAATTGATTAATCAAATAGAAAATCAATTACATCTCAATTTATGAGTCATCTGGCTATATCTGCAATTATTTCCAAGATTGACTATAATTGCATTTTTTGTTAATTGCATGAGTTAATCGTGGCTATATTTGAAACAGCAAATTGTCTAATATGTTTTAATTAGGGCTATAATTGAAATAACTATTTATCTTTGCATTAGTCATAGTTGAAAAGGTTAATTAGTTTCTACACTTTAAAACATGGCTATAATTGAAATGACTAATTAGTTTTCACACTTTTAATTCAGCTATTTGTTAAATTAATCGATATTCACATTGTTTAACAAAATATCCCTCTTATGTATATGCATGTATATACGTGATTTGGGACAGACCCTTCTTATTTAAGCCGAGGCAGTCCAAATTCGGACCAGACCCAGCCCAAGATACAAATATACACGCATACATACCAAACAGGTCTCATACATGTTGACAAGGGCTCTAACGAGTGAAACCCTAGCCGCCCTTACTCCTCTGCTTGCTTCGGTCATCAACAGCCTAAAATGGAAAAAATTTCACGTGTTTTGCTTTAAACAGTCCATGCATGGTCGTTTGGGGTAAAGCATTCAATGCTTCACCCTCTCTCCACTATGTCACCACCAGAGAAGGTAACACCTTACCCTCTCTCTTACTTTTCTGTGAATTAAGGTCAAGCAAGGACATTTTTGTTAATGGTTTTTGTTTGTTTGTGCTCGATTCTTATTGGATTTCATGTTTTCACAAGGATTAAAGAGAATTCCTTCACAAAATCTGTTTGTCCCACATCAAAATTGAACACAAAATTTAGGGTTTCAGGGTTATATATAAAGAAAATCCCACTCTTCAACACAAAACACACACAAAAGTCTCGAATTCATAGCAAAAATACTGGGTTTACTTAGGGATTTGGCATTAATTTGCTAAAACCTTTACTTAATTGAGTTGTCTTAGTCTAGATTTTGTTTTTTCTTGTTTGTGCCTGAGTCTCAGGTAAGGAGCAAAGAATTCCAACTCCAAATTTCGACAAGGGTAGCGCAATAGAAAGGTAAATGCTCTTCCTATCTTTTATCCTTTGTTTAGTTTTAATGTGCTTATTTTTCTGTGCTTGTCTAGTTTAATTATGTGTTAATTAGTTGCTAGTATGTTTATATTTAGTTAGTTTAGTCATTAGTAAGCTAATATGCTTAATCTAGTTTAGTCTAATGTAGTCTAGTGTAGTTTAATTAGTTTAGATTAAGCCTTAATTACTTTGATGAGTTTAGTATAGTAGTTTTCTGTGCTAAGTTAGTGTGCTTATAGTGTTTATTTAGTTCAAAATAATGTCTAATCTTGTATCAGTTTAGTGTTTGCAAATTCATTGGAGTGTTAAGTGTGGTTTTAGGCTAGTCTAGTTGTTGTTTCAGTCAAGTATGTACTAAGTCAGATTATCTGATCATTAGCAGGCCTACAAGGTTGTTTAGTTGGAATGATGCCTAAATCTATGTTTTTGTTTGATATTTCTTTGGTTCATTAGCATGTTTAGAGGTTGTTAATGTTTGATCCCGCTTAGCTATGTGTCATGGATATGTTTATAGGTTCACTTTATGATTAAATTACTGTTTACCTATACGTACACTAGCTCAGACATGGACCTATCCAAGTGTTTTAATCTAGTGTTACTCTATGCTCATCAAGATAGCTCAATATGATGGTCTGCTTAGTTATTCATCTTGAATATAATTAGTTAACATATATAGTAGTTGTTTCTGATACATGAAGGATCAGTATGAGCCCCTTATATCTGTATATGATTGACTTTTTAGCCCAATCCTATTTAAAGATAGCATGTTCTTTGTTGAAACCAAACTTGTCTTCCTCTGCCCATGTTGAGCAAAGTCCTAAACTAACATGAGTTTTGAAACCTGCCTACTGTTTCTTTGTGTGTTTGTCATTCAAACTCAGCCTAGCAAATGATATCATGTTTGAAATGCTTTAAATGTCTAAATGATTTGTTATGATAGACCAATGTAATGGCAGTAGCTAACTTCACCATCTCTCCAACGTGTTTCTTTAGATTAAGAATGGTCCTCATGAAAAGTCTAGAATTGTGATAATGCTACAAATCTGTTCTAAGTCTTGAACCTGTCATTTGCAGTATTGTTTGTTTCTCTGTATGATGTATTTGTTCATGAATGGTGGTATACTGGTTTATGGAATGTTCAGAAGTACCTATTTGGCTCTAAGAAGTATACATCATGCCCACCTTGCTAAGAAACTAACTAAGGAATTCTATAACTGTATTGTTGTGTCTAATTGAAGGGAAAACTGAAGTTTAACATAGTTAAGAAGTAATGAAAGGTAAATGATCAAACTTCTTCATGATAAATTAAACTGTCAAGAACTATTTAGGATAAAAAATGAGATGATATATGATCACATAAGTGTAAATGAAGCCTAAGAGGTTGTCACTTGGATGTGGTAAGACAAGGAGTGGCTTACCTGGGGCTAGGGAAAAGTTAGGAAAGACTTTGGGTTCACTTACTCAGTCTAGTACTATTGATCCTAGGCTAATGGGGTTCCTCTTTGTTGAATCACACTCCTATGGGATCCTCTGATGTTTCATGATAAGAAAGGGGAATTAATGTGTAAAGGATAACATGTTAAAAACTAAAAATGTTGAAACACCTGCACTGGACATGTACATTCTGCCCTTTCTTGCTAGTTTTGTGTTATGTCCTACTCTTGTCTCTTTAATATGATGAATTTGAGAAGTTAGGTGGATGATATAATGGCTTAATTTTGAAAGAAAATGATCCCTTAGTTGTGCATACTCTTTGCCAAATATGAGTGTCTGTGTGAGCTTCTTAAGATTTGCAATACATGAACCCAATACTTCCTTTGGTTTAATATTGAACTTTAAATGTATGACCATGTGTTTACTTGGCTCATGAGATCCTCTGTGTTCTTCCCTTGTTGTCTGAAGTTGAATGAGAAATTTGAGTTGTCTGTGTATTTGACCCCCTTCATCCCATGCATATCATGACAATTTTAAGGAGTGAATATGATAAGTACATTGATGTATTTTCTTGTATATGGATGTGTGCATCTGAGTTTAGAGACTGATTGAATAAAAATCTTTGGATTGTGCTTGTCCACATTGCCCTTCCTCTCCTTCTTCCCTCATATTTGGCATGGTGTGACCTAGATATTTTTTTTTTTTGATTTTTTTTTTTTTGATTAAGCACCGGGTGTCCGAGTCTCTTTGAGCCCCGACTAATCCAGGTATACAAGATATATATACCCTTTATATACTTTAGTGTATATTGAGTTGTATATCATGTATACCCATGGTATATCATGATATTATTGACGAAGTGAAGCTGTTTTTTCCATCAAATTAGGCATGTCCCCCTTTATACCATCTTTAGGCATTTGATTTGGGCCTTTGTCTGATTTTATTTGTGCAAGAGGGTCTATTGGGCCTGTTTGTTTTCATCCTTATGAGATATGTATTGGACTTGTTGTCTCCTCTTTTCGTTTAAACACGTCTGGGCTTGTTCTCTATTCTTGAGGACTGTTTGATGCTTATTATATTATTCCAGTGAAGTATAGTAGGATATACTCGGTGTATATATCTGCATATGTGGTTATGTTTAAGTGCTTAAGTACATGTTAAATTAATTATTAAGCATAGATGCTCTCTAACCACATCTTTCCTTTTCCCCTCTCTTTTCCCTTGCATGAAACTTCGCGATGTAGGCCATTCAGGTCAGATTCAAGCCATTATTGGGCCAGAGGCCCAACATCCCCTCCTTCATCGAGTCCGAGTTAATTTAAGGCCCAACCATGGGTGAAAACGGCAACTGGTGGGCTCGGTAGGCCCACCAGCCTTACTTTTCCTTTTTATTTTCATATGTGTTGTATTTGTAAAAAGAATACTTATACATATTGAAACCCGAGTGGATATGAACTAGTAGTCTTAGGGAAATGATACATATATCGTTTAGAATGGATAGGAACCCGAATCGTTTTCAACTCGGACGCAATAAAAGATAAGCAATAATATTCTTCTTAAAAGTATGACGAAAAATGATTTTCCCTTACAAAATCAAAACTGGATGGTTTAGTCCGTCATGCTTTGCGAAAGGTTAACATTTTTTCTCAAATTGGAAATTTTCAGAAACTTGAAATTAAAGGCAGTTTTGGACGATTTTTGAGGAAGGTTTCCATTACTTTCAAAAATGAAGAATTTTCAAAAGAGTAACCAAAACCTGATTTCAAAGAATAAAGTGTCATTACAATAGACTTCAAGTGATTTCAAGTTAGTTTAAAGAGTTTCCAAAACCTTTTGGGTCAAGTCACTTTAAATTGAAATAAAACAAAAGAAAATACACTTAAAGTTTAGTTTGAGGAAGGGTTTAAAAATAGGATATAGTTGACCTTCAAAGTGGTTAAAAATGGATCAAAACTTGTAATTGAAAAGAAACGTTTTATATTTTATACAAACCCATGGCATATTTACAAAGGAGATATACTCAAAAGTTTTTCAATAAATTTATAAGGACTAAAGACATAATATCGGACCAAGTTAGTTGAACTCTACTTAAGAGAAATCTTAAGTGTGTTTTGATCCGGAAATGGAATGACTTTAAATCATATATACATATTTTCAAAGGAAAATTTACTTCTTTTTTTTTCATCTGTGAATAAAGGAGTTTTTTGTCAAAAGATATTATGATGTGCCATGACAAGTTATACCGGAAATTAAACTCTTTAAGAAAATAATTATAACAATCACACATTGAAGCTCGAAGGTCAACCGTATTCTACGGATTCTTAATATCGGGGCGCCTAACACTTTCCCAAGAAATCACCAGAACCCTTACCTCGAACTCTGGTTTTAAAGGATTTTTCTCTAGTTTGAATAAACTCTTTTTAACTCAGTTTTCCTAATTTTCCTTAATTAATTAGCTGGCAACTCTAAAAATACAAAAATTCAATAGAGTCCACAATTATGAAGTAACTTTTATGCCTCGCGTAAAAGTGAACCGTAACAGATGGCGACTCTGCTGGGGAGTTTTAATAGGTTCTAACCATAAAGGTTTAAATATAATGTGATTTATTGTAATTATTTGCTTAATTGTTTACTTTATTTTATATAACTGTCATTGCATGCATATCATAAATTCCGCCACCACTGGCAAAAAACAGCATGGTTTTAAAGGGGACACGCGGGTTCGCGGTCTAGCCTTCACTAAAAAATCGAAATACTTTCTTTAGAACACGTTGAAGGTGGAGTTGATTAGCAGTCGTCCAACTGCCGACAACGGTTCACCTCGAGTAGTCCGCTCGAGTCCCAGTCATTTGAAAAGCCCACTCTAGTATTACCTAAGATAGAGTGAAGCCAAATCCCAACAGATTAGCGCACGCTTACCTAGACGAGCTTGGATGTTTGAGACGTATCTAAGTCCATTAGGAGACTACCCTGTGTTAAGAAGGTCTATGATCCGAAGACACCGCATCCACTATGTGCTAATTGGAAACATATTATGTGCCTATGTGCTAAACCATTGCCTTTTGTAGGTGAGGGGGGGGGGGGGGATTAACCGTGCTTTGTTTTGTAAATGCTGACCAATTTGAAGTTCGACATGGTCCTTAAGGTCCCCCCTATGCTAGAAATTTGGTGGGTTGGTTGAGTGAAGCACAACAAAAGACAGTCACAAATTGTTTGGGACACCTACCCTCGTTGATGACTATGAAGGGTTGTAGAGAGCTAATCGAGGTGATTGTTGGGTATTGGGAATGTGATAGAATGGTGTTTAGGTTCGGAGATGTAGAGATGACCCCTACTTTGGAAGAATTTCGGATTTCATAGACAATGTTGGAACCTATTTTAGAACGAGGAAAAAACCTGATCATAACCTACTAATCCCATATAAGCCCACCCCTAACCAAATCCTGAAATTACTATCTTTATCCCATGCCAATTGGATCTTCAGTTCAATAGTAGCCTTTAGGGACTTGTACAACCGATTTGGACGGCAAAGAGGATTCGTGAAGTATTTAACAGAATTCCGAACCTTTGCTGACTGGGAAGCCACCGAACCTTTAGCCTTTGCCATATGCATATTAGGACTCATGGTATTTCCTAAAGATAGACACCAAGCCATAGATACCTGAATCATTTCTGTCACCCATGCTATCTTTCATGGCATAGCCACAAATGCAGAAACCAAATAATTTGACTTGGTCCCCATCATCCTCGCCGATATGTACTGAGCCTTAGGCCTATGCCGAAACCACTATAAGTACTTCCAAGGGTGCAACTTGCTGTTACAGTGGTGGATCATCAATCATTTGAAAAATCCGAGGGTCCCTAATATCTAAGGGACCAAAATAGAAAGGTTAGGCTCAAATCCCACTGTCCAAATTTTAAGTATCAGACAAAACAGGGTTGGGCCTTCATTTTCTCTAGGCTTAAAGAAGACAACATACAATGAAAGTTCCCCGATTTCGTATCCGCCCAGGTTGTAGTTAGAGATAGAAAATACCCATTCTTACGACTTATGGGGATCCGAGGGATTCACCCTTATGAACCTCATAGGCTCTCGAGGCAATTTGATAGAACCCAAATAATACCCCAAGTAGGGAACATGGGAGAGTATATGATTGACTATGAGGAGGATAAGATTCGAAATGCTGGGGATATTTTTCGAGAGTGGAATGGTCGCATAACGCTCATGATAGGTTTCACCCTGGTGTGACGAGGACTGCAAGGATTGGTTGAGGGCATATTTGCAAGGCACCCTCGCCCCTGGACCTAACCTCTATCACTGTGTTCAAGACAAGCCCTCCAAGGCCGAGATCATGGCCCGTTTGACTCAAAGGCGAGCCGATGATAGGGATGCCAAATACTTGGAGAATATCTAACATGATCAAGCCATCATAGCTAGCTTGACACATGAGTTGGGGTTCATACATGAGTGCTTGGAGTATCTTGATGATCGAATAAATACAGCGATGGGCAAGACCGCACCCATGACATTCACAGAGAAAGGATTCTTATGGATGTAGACACGTGAGTTTTTACCCTTCCCGGGTTGTTTCACCTTCTAGTGGCTAAATATTTCTTTTAATTTTAATTTTGATGTGTCGATTTTATTCTATTTATTTAGTAGGTTTATTTTGCAGAAATAAAATAAGAAGAGGGACAAAAATATTTACTATTTCTAGAGTACAAGTTTTGTACTTCAAAGGAAGAAAATTACAAAAAAAGGTTTCTGCTAATCTAGTTTTTTTTAGTTAATTACTTTTGAATTATTTCTTAGGCTAGTTACTTAATTTCTCGCATTTTGGTTTAAAAATAGTCGGTTTTTTTTTGTATCTTTATTTAATCAAAAGTAAAAGAAAAATAGTTTTATCTCATAAACTTTTCTCATTTTTATTTATTTATTTATTTATTTATTTATTTATTTATTTATTTATTTATTTATTTATGTTTGAAGTTATCCTCATCTCTATCAATTATAAAAATGCATTGAGAATATTCTTTTTTTAGATATCATACCCTATGACAACTCAGCACAATACACAACAATTTTGGCCTGACCACTTCTTAGGTCCATGACCCAATACTCTTTTACCACATTATCACATACTATAAATAGAAAGGGACCCTCAACCCTAGGAAAAACTACACTTTATATACATCGACCGCGCACACTACACCTAACCAAGCAAGACCCGAATCCCATTTTTTACGGAAGACCAAATTTCCTAAAAGAGAAAGAAACAAATCCTAATACCCTAATCAGCTAGTTAGACAACAAAAACACTCAACATTCATGAGCTAATTTGTTCCACCGTGAATCTCTAAAGCTCTTTCTCCCCATAACAAGCTAAACACCATTGAAACCAGCCACCAAATCCACAAAAACCCAGCTGAAAAACCACCAAAAAAACAACCATGAAAACCATTGAAAATACAAAAATAAACTTCCAAAAACAACCCCAAATCAGCCACCGTGAATAGCCCCTCAAACACCCATAAACAGTAGCACCGTTCGTCACCCAAAACAGTCCATTCGCGATCAAGCTCGAAGCTTTCTGGTTTGAGGTTGCTGTAGATGAATCGAGGTTGCCGAAGAGGTTTTTGTCTGGGTCTTGTTTCTTGAATCTTGCTTCCGAGCAACTTCTAGTTGTATAAATTCTATTTGGAGATATTTTATATCAATAAAAATGTGAAAAGTTTTATTTACTGAGGTCAGTTTTCTTCTTTTACCTTGCTTCATTTTTTTTGCTGTGCATTCCATGTTATCTTCATTGCTAACTTCAGTGTTTTACTTAGTTTTATTTTGTTTATCTTGTTTGAACGAGTTTAATGGTAAAATGGAGATGTTTTTGCATACTCAGATTAAATAGTTCTTATTTTTTATGTTACTGTGTGTTTGTTTTGATTTTAGATGGACGTAGCAATGACTACATGATTCTGTTTCATGCAATGAGTTGTTTTTCTTACTGACTTTAGTTTTCCTTTGATTGTTGAATCTTCCTAGTGTTTTGTTGCTTGATTAACAAAATTAACTGAAAAATGATTAAGCATATTTGAAATGTTAATTGTTTTTATTTTTTTATTTTGTCTTTTCTTTCTAAATAAAGATGCACGTTTGTCCCTTTTATGGTTAAGATCTAAATTGGCAAAATAGTTTATTGTGCCACATTTTTTTTATTATTTAAAAAATGAGAATCTTTGTTGTAATATAAATGAATTACGTTGGCAGAATGTTAAATGCCCTTTTCAAGTAAACGTTTTATTCTACTGGTTCATTGGTTGTAATAATTCGTACCTATAGCTACCAAAGAGAAATTTCAATTATTTGGTTTAGTTATTTTTTGGCTCTTGCGATGAATAGGAAGGCCTTCAACGTTATTCTCTAAATACTTTAGACCTAGACCATGTCGATTAATTGATTGTGAGATGAGCGAGATGGGGTGCGAATTATTTCAAACCCTATTGTCAAGTATAAAAAAAAAAAAGAGTGGTAAAACCAATTGTAAGGGAGAGAGATGAGTTGCGAACACGTTTCAAAACCCGTTGTCAAAAGAGTGAAAGTTTAACAATAATAATAAGTCTCGGATTTTAGAGACAAATAATTGCCTTTAATGCTAGATGAGCTTTAGGCACGTTTCAAGATGTTCGTTTCGATTAAGAATGCGGTTACGTATCTTATTTGGAGACGCTTTAAACAACTCAAGGATGCGTTTACGCACCTTGGCCAAACTCATTTTAATAATCAATCTTGTTTCGATTAAGAATGCGGTTACGCATCTTATTTTGAGACGCTTAAAAGATCCGGAATGCGGTTACACATCCGGGTGAAGGCTAATCAAAGTTCAACAATAAAATACGAGCGAATCAAGACTTGTAACACAATTTATCCAAAAAACTAGATTAAGCTAAGTATAAGTCGATAAAGCGACCATGCTAGAACCACGGGACTCGGGGAATGCCTAACACCTTCTCCCCGATCAATAGAATTCCTTACCCGGTCTTTTGTTTTCGCGAACCGTAATAAAAGAGTCATTTCCTTTTGATTAGGGATTCATAAGGTGACTTGGAACACCAAAACTCAATTCCAATTGGCGACTCTATAAAATTAAAATAATTCCTTTTCAAAACCGTCACTTCAATTGGAAAAACCCTTTAATATTAAAACCTGTACGCGTTTATCGCGCGAGGCAGAAAAAAGGGTGCGACATCTCTGGCGACTTTGTTGGGGATAACCAGAATTCGAGCTTTGTGATATTGACTCTTACTTGGTTTTTATTGTTATTCTTTGGATATATTGTGTTTTTTGGCCTAATGTGCTACTTGCCCGCTCATTTACCACTTTGATTTTGTTGAACAATATTATAAACTTTCTTCTCTCACGCTCCCCCCCCCCCCCCTCTTTGTCTCTGAAAACTCTTCATACACAGTCACAGAAATGCCGTTATGCATCCTACTTTCTGTCAAGATAAAGCTGGAGCGTTTTGGCACTCGGTGAAGGATTTTAGTCACACATGTTAGGCGGGGCAGGATAAGCAATGAAGTCGGAATAACACTGCTACCGATAGTGTTGCCCCTCCCTGGCTTGAGTTGTCCGGGTAAGCCAGTCTAGACACCTTATCCATTAGGATTTGAAACCTAGTAGAACAAGCCACATGCAATGGATATCTCGAGTTGGCTCGCTTTGTTTACATCATATGCATTTGACTTAGTGGGACTCGGCACAGGGGTCGGGTCCGTCTAGGACAGGTAGCCCTTTTTTCTAGTAGACTTTTGCATCTTATGTTTTATTTGCAATATTATTTGGAAGGCTTGCTTGATTGTTGATCAGTTTTAGGCTAACTAGTGAAACAAATGAGAGAGAAGCATTCATTTGACTTTTTACGCACACATTTTCCTTAAATCTCTAATTTGTCTGGCTCTTGCTAAAAATAAGAAAAGAAGAGTTCAACTCGAGATGAGTTTATTTATTTATTTATTTTTACAGAAAACTCAACTGTCCAATCTAGATGAACTACGCACACCTGATTCCTGCCTCGGTAAGATACGTAGGTAACCCTTATCGGGTTCGGTAATCCTTATTCATAAATCCAAAAAAAAAAAAAAAAAGAAGAAGAAGAAGAAGAAAAGATTTTACCTTTTTTGGGTTACTTTTTGTAGAAAATTCGAACATAAGAAAAAAACCAAAAATATTTTATTTTTATTCCTCTTTAGGATTCAATTTTTCAAAAAAAAAAAAAAAAAAAAAAAGAAGAAAGATTTTATTTAGCTTTTTTTAGAGTTCCTTTTCTTTTAAGGATTAAGAAAGAAAATTCAGAAAAACAAGTTGCTGATTACTTTTTGCCGAAACTTCCCGAACTACGCAAAGATCTGATTCATGTTTCAACATGATGCATAGGTAACCCTAAATGGGTTCGATCAATGCATTTTCAAACCAAAAAGTGGAAGAGAGGGAATTATAATTTGAAAAAATGTCACTAGGCAAAAGTGGTACACCAAAGCAAGTCATCATGAAAACTCAGGCCTTCCAAGCACTTTATAAAAATATGAAAAAAACACATTTAGATGCATGCCATACAACATGTGGTTGTAGTTTAATCCTGACATGTTTTATTATTGGTTGGTTGGTTTGTGGTACACTGGCAACACGTATCTACTTTACTAGATTGAAAGGAAGCGTGTCAATGTCGAGCAGAATTAAACTCCCAATAGTCAGTATTGAGGAAAGACAAGGACATGAGAGTCAACAGGAATAATCCATTGTTGAGGAGAATAGGTTGTTGAGACAACGTATGGTGGAGATGTTACAAGAATGGTCGAAAGGTCAGCAACCGCCTCAGGAAGTCCTTGGTTTTACTGACATCGTTCCTACTGCACGTGCATATACCGAGGCCCCACCCTCCATGTCAAAAGACCAGGATTGGAAAGGTGTAAAGAACATGCAAGGATTGGCAGGTCATAAGAGTGTCTCGTTCAGAGACTTGTGCATTTTCCTGATGTTCACCTACCCCTTGGGTTCAAGACTCTAAAATTTGAGAAGTACGATGGTCATGGTGACCCCGCATTTGTATTGAAATTGCTGCACAAACTCTTGAGCCATGTCATCCCAAATATTCCACTTAGTGATGTCTTGATCAATGAACCATTCTGAGGCTAACTTGCTTACTCTCATCACCTCACCCTACAGTTTAGTACTCTTGAGCCATGTCATCCCAATTATTCCACTTAGTGATGTCTTGATCAATGAACCATTCCACATTCTCCAAGCTTAAAATCATTTGCTTACTCTCATTACCTCACCCCACAGTTTAGTACTCTTATTGATGTTGAGAGACCTGTAAGAAATGCTGAACAAGAAGAAATGTTCAGTGAAATGAAGAGTCTAGAGCAAGGAATCATTTGATTACACTCATCACCTCACCCCGCAGTTTATTACTCTTATTGATGTTGAGAGACCAGTAAGAAATCTTTGAACAAGAAGAAATGTTCAGTAAAATGAAGAGTCTAGAGCAAGGTGTAAAGAACATGCAAGGATTGGTAGGTCATAAGACTGTCTCGTTCTGAGACTTGTGCATTTCCCGATGTTCACTTACCCCTTGGGTTCAAGACTCCAAAATTTGAGAAGTATGATGGTCATGGTGACCCCGCAATTGTATTGAAATTGCTGCACAAACTCTTGAGCCATGTCATCCCAAATATTCCACTTAGTGATGTCTTGATCAATGAACCATTCTGAGGCTAACTTGCTTACTCTCATCACCTCACCCCGCATTTTAGTACTCTTGAGCCATGTCGTCCCAAATATTCCACTTAGTGATGTCTTGATCAATAAACCATTCCGCATTCTCCAAGCTCAAAATCATTTGCTTACCCTCATCACCTCACTCCGCACTTTAGTACTCTTATTGATGTTGAGAGACCTATAAGAAATGCTGAACAAAAAGAAATGTTAAGTAAAATGAAGAGTCTAGAGCAAGATGTAAAGAACATGCAAGGATTGGCAGGTCATAAGAGTGTCTCGTTTAGAGACTTGTGCATTTTCCCGATGTTCACCTACCCCTTGGTTTCAAGACTCCAAAATTTGAGAAGTACGATGGTCATGGTGAACCCTTAGGCCATTTGAAAAAGCACCGTAAACAACTAAATGGAGCAGGGGGTAAACAAGAATTGCTTATGGCTTACTTCGGTGAGAGTTTGACAGGGTTAGCCTCAGAATGGTTCATTGATCAAGACATCACTAAGTGGAATCTTGGGATGACATGGCTCAAGAGTTTGTGCAGCAATTTCAATATAATATAGATTTAGTTCCTGACAAGAAGTCCCTGATCAACTTGAAGAAGAAATCTACAGAAAATTTCAGGGAATTTGCCATTAGGTGGCGAGAGCAAGCTGCTAGGGTAAGACCACCACTGAAAGAAAGAGATATTGTGGAGACTTTTCTCTAAGCTCAAAATGAAGAATATTATCAGCACATGCTCCCTGCCTTGGGAAAATCATTTGTTGAGGCCATCAAAATGAGGGAGATGATAGACGATGGGATCAAAACAGGACGTATTGTGAGTTTCAATAGCCTAAAGTCCACTACACATATAATTCAAAGTGGCTCGAGAAATTTTAGGATAAAGAGGGATGGAAATGATGATGTTGCAATGGTTGTATCTGGACAACGTCAAGGTCCGAGGGGCCACCATCGTCACTACACTCAGCCTCAATGTCGATCACCAAATTACACACAATAGTAAGCACCAATGCCACAGAACCCTCATCCACCTTCACAGAATATTCAAGCACCATATAATCCTCGTTCAAGGTCAGAGTACAGAAGGAGATAGAAACCAAGAGACATTTTCACACTAATTGGTGAATCTTATACGAGTTTTTTCTAGAAATTGAGACATTTGGGCATGATCACTCCTCTCTTTGGGTATACTTGTCACACCCCAATCCTGATAGGGTATGATGGGCACCCAACCCTTACTTAGAGTCGAGCGAACCCACTAGCTCTCGTTATACTCATAGTCTCATTGGGCCCTTAAGTCATGGAATGAAAAGCATGATGAAAGTTTTTCAGAAAAACATTCTTTCCGTCTTTATCAAATCAAGTAAGATCTGTAATCATATGAAATCTGTAAAGTAATGCATGATAATACATCGACTTACAGAGCCGCTTGCAAAGCGACATACTATATACGTGACTGCGTACGCAAAGTCTCTAACATAAATCATTATACCATGACATGGATACTCTGACTCGGCAACACTCCGGAAAGAAATGGAGCTCGCCAATCCAGCTGGAACATCTTCTAGCCATATTCTCTACTCGTTTGTATACACCTGCGTGGCATGAAACGCAGCGTCTACAAGAAGGGACGTCAGTACGAATAATGTACTGAGTATGTAAGGCATGAATAATAACATAATATAGATATGAAAAGTAACAATGAGTAAGAGAGATAACCTGAACATCTGGATGCCTCATAAGGCGGATGTCATGCATGCCTAGCCTTTTTAAAAAAACATTTCATACATATACATAGTAACATGCCCGGCCATAAAGGCTCGGTGTGAAAGTAACATGCCCGGCCATGAAGGCTCGATGTGATATATAAGTAGTATCATGCCCGGCCATTTAAGGCTCGGTGTTATCATCATTAGCTTTCGCGTCCGGGCCTCCGCGTCAGGGGCAATATCATAACATGCCCACTGCAGTGGTGTGCACATCTACGTGCCTGCCCGACCGACTATAGCGCGGCGCGGTGTGAGAAAATACATACATATATATAAAGCATGCATGAGAGCCTAATCAAAAGCCACAATTATATCGGAGTGACGTAAGGTCGGTAGCCTCCGAGTATATTATGGAATAATCATCGTCGCTTTGTCCCACCTTGAAGGAACAATTATTTTTAAGGTGGGACTATCAATGAAGAATAAAATTAAGAGAAAACATAGAATAGGATCATAAATCTCATATGGCATCAAGTCATGTATCTTTGGAATCTTAAAGGAAATAGTCATCATTCATGAACAAAATTGAGACATCAAGAAATAGTTCAACGTTCTCATATCGTCATCGAAAACATAAACTTGGAACCTTTAAACATGAAATCATTCTCATCATTTTCATCATAATAACATTCTCATCTTTGACATCATCATTGTTATTGAAAAACATTCCCATCGTTACCATCATGCAAGGGCTCGCATAATCACAACCTTTGGTTTGGAAGATACGAATATTTTGGAAAGCATTTATGGATTATCAGGAAGGAAATCATGCCTCGGAATCTTAGATTTCTTAACTTTTGATAACAAGGAAAAATATGGAAACATTTATGAAATCATAACCTAGAGATCATGCCTTTGAAAGAAAGGGACGAGCCTTAACATACATGGAAGATACTTCTCGATTTCCAACTTATTTCCTGTCTTGCAACTCGCTTAAGAATTATTCGTAGCCTCATAATCTATATATAGAACCATTCATAATATCGTTAGGATCATCGTCATACGCTCGTCTTAAACACTTAATGAAAGTCCTTTTAGATTCTGCCGAGATTCGGGGCAAAGATTTCCCCATTGTTTATATGCCTAGCCCGAAATCCCAATTCAACAACCAACAACATCCACAACAAAACCAATAGCAATAACATAATCTCCAACACCAACATATGCCATAAAATAGCCCACACACTGTTTCCTAAATTTCCCAACCAACCAACTTGGGATACGACTAATTAATAACTTTATTTCCGTAAAGAAGTCGAAATTAATACTTACAACATTAATAACAACATCCTCAACATCCTACAAGATAAATATATGTATTTTCATCCAAATTTATCTTCAAGCCTCAATCCATAATCCAACAACATCAACACAACAACTATAATCTTTATTCTTTCAAATATCCCTTAATCAAACTTGATAAAGAGAGGGATTTGATGATTCATACCTTGTTTTATGAAGGTAGCCAAATCTTCATCATTTTCTTGTTCCCAAGCCACTCCAACACTAAACGAAATTATATTCGCGACTACGGGTTGCCCGGACCTCGATTGATACTTCGTTACTTGAAATTTCACTCAAAATCCTCAATTTTTGTGATGTATATTTGCTCCCTTGTTGCTGAATTTTCTGGAAGTTTTTGGATGAAAAAGTGAGATTTTTAACCCTTTATATAGGGGCTGAGGCGGCGTCATTTGTAGCTAAAGTCGTAGCGCATCGTAGCGCCTGTTGCGTCTCACGTTGCGCTTTTGTTTCTGCTTCATCGGCTCGTTTGTAACGTCTATAATTCTCTACTCCGATGTCCTATCAACGAGCGGTTTATTGCATTACAAACTAGACTTGACGAGCTTCATTTTAGGCTTTTAAAACACCTTAAAACTCCATATACACTAGGAGATATGCGCCTCCAAAGTTGACTAAAAATCCGTCCAGCATTTCTCAAATTTTTCGTCGAACTTATTTTCTTCAATTTGCTCGATCTCGAAATATTTCGAAACTCTCCATACATGATATTTATCAACTATTATACTAATAATGGCCATGTTCTCGTGTTCCAAAATTCTCTTTCCCGATTACGACTTACGAGATCGTAATTCACCCTTTTTCTTCGTTGTTACGTACTTTCCATGGCTTGTGCCTTTCAAAACATCATGGGACGTCTCCGACACTCCATTACTACGGTGAGGTACATGTCATACTCATGTTCTGAAAATGCGGGGTATAACAATACTCCTGACCCGTATTCAAAAAGTTTTAATCCCACCGTACGATGTACATATCATTCTGATATCGAGTGGCATAGTACTTAAGACTGTCGCACTTTGAAAAGAGAAATAGAAAGAATGATTCAAGAAAAAATGATTGTAATGCAGGACAAGGACACTCCATGCGGCACACAAAATCCTTTACCATCACATGATAATGCACACTTCGTGAGAACGAGCGAGTTGGTCAAAGGGACCCAAAACTTATTTGTTGAGGATAATGTATTTGACATTGGTAAAGGTTCTGATATGCCTAAGGTGTGAGGTTTAGAAATTGGGAAGTCACTCATTTCCCCACTTGGAGGGAGTCTTGGTATTTTGTTTTGACGTTCTTTCTGTTACCCGGATTGTTCAGGGTTGTAATTCGAATTTATTTTGCTTGTTTTAATTTCAAACCCTCCTATCCTTTTAGTTTAATGAAAAAAAAAGTTTTTGTTTTAATTAATTCATTTTGCTTAGTTTTCTTTAGTATAGTTCTTGTCAGGTTGGTTCTAGTGACATGACATGCATGCAGAATTTTTGGTCAAATCTTAAAACCTGGTCTAGTCACAGGACAAATGCACCAAAACTAGAAAATTGTGAGGAAAAACATTTGAGAGTACAAATAGAGAAATGAAACATTTAGGAAGTATATCCTAAGTAATATGGAAGTGGACTAAGGAGATGAAAAGCATCTTGTCGTCAAGAGAGTCAAAGGCAAGTTCAATCGACAAGTATGAAAGAAAAGTGAGAGACAATATCCAACAATGCATTTGTTGTGAAGAGATATAATATGATTTTCATTTCTCATTTTCAAATTGCATGTTTTTTACTTGACATTTCTAAGGATTGGTATGACGAAGACATTTCATTCTGCTATTTAAATCTTGTGTCACCCTTTGCTATCCCTGTCGAGCCTTAGTTTTATTTTTTTTCATACCCTTCTTTTGGAATCACAATAGAGTCAGAAAAGAGTCAGAAAAAGGAGAAGGACAAAGAAAAAGAAAGAAGGAAACAAAATCACACAAAAAAAAGGAAAAAAAAAAAAAAAAAAAAGCAAAGAAGAGAAAACACAAGACATGAGCTTCCTGAACTACGTTCGACCTGATTCTTGTTTCGACAGGATACATAGGCATCCCTACCTTGGGGTTCGGTCCAACCAAGAAAAAGATCCAAATATTTCCTGTTTCAAAGAAACTAGGGTAGAAGTTGTTTTTATTTTTTGAGTCGATTCCAAAAGTTGTAAGTCCCAACCCTTCTATTTTAGTGTTTTCTTTGAGCGTTCATGCAGTCATTTTCTTTCTAACCCTGTCCAAAAGTCACGTTACAACCAAAAGAAAGACCTTTAGATCAATCTTTGAGAATGACAAGTCAAACATGTTTGAGTGATGATTATCATACAAGGAACAATGTCATGTTACTTGTGCAAGGAATGAAAAATCAAAAGTTAAAAAATGAGAGAGTCTTACCGGTGAAAGCCCTTACAGGCACCATAAGGCGACATTGAATGAGAGAAAGAATCAAATGAGAGAGTCTTATTGGTGAAAACCCTTATAGGCACCATAAGGCGACGGTGAGTGAGAGAACGAACCAAATGAGAGAGGCTTGTTGATGAAGACCCTTTGTGGCACCACTAGTTGAAAGAGGTTCGTGATGTTGATGCAATTTTTAAAATTTAGAAGTCCGGTTGGGAAGTCCAAGTGTATGACAAGAGTTGAAGGTAAGATTGGTTTCACAAATCAGACAACTTAATCCAAAATGCTCATCATAATCATTGGAGTTGGCTACCACATTCAGATAAGTGTACCCTTTTCTTCTTTCCTTAAAAGGGACCCTCTTATCAAGTACTATTCCTTTTTAATTTTTGCATTATTTTTGTTCCTTTTTCTTTGGTTCTTGAGTCAGTCCATGTCAAACAAGCAAGAAAGGACTTCAAAATGTGCTAACCAACTTCTCCAATTACATAAAGCAAAGTTTGGCTGGATCATTAAAGTGACAAGATTCAAGACGAAGTGATATGCACAAAAAGTTTGTTGACAATTGATAGATTTTTGGATTCATAGTTAACACAAAGGTCCAGTGATTGTTGAAATGCGAGTACATTACATTAATTCTGAGGTTTGGGGTTTGAGATGTCTCCAATGAAAAAGGTTATCAAGATAGGTTGAAATCAAAGCTGAATGGGGCAAAGACAGGAGCAGTCATCCTCAAAGCCAAGGCCACAAACCAACCACCATGCTTTTAGAACTCACAAATTTTCTTTGTTTGAAACAAGGATGGATGTTATCTTCAAATCAAAGGTTCATAGTTTGAATATTCAAAGGTACAATGTCTCATTTTTGCCGACGCAAAACGCAATGTCACAACATAGGTTTGCAAGTAACAAAATTGAATAACTTTTCAATTATGAATATTGGCACTCCTAGGAGACACACTTTCTAGGCTAGGTTTTAGGATACACACTTCCTAATTTGAACCTTTACTCCTAGGATACGCACTTCTTAGTTAGAGTTCTTTAGTTCAACCGCTAAGAAACGCACTTCTTATTCAGGGTTTGGTTTTGCTTTTAGGAGACGCACTTCCTATTCGAACCTTTACTCCTAGGAGATGCACTTCCTAGTCAGGGTATTTCCGTTTAACCCCTAAGAGACGCACTTCTTAGTTAGGGTCTTTCAGGTTTTGTGTTACAGCCCGTATTTCGCACGTTCGGATAATTTGGAATAATTGCGAGAAATTAAAGGTAAGACTATTTCCAAAATTCTTTTTTGGTGAACAAGTTGTTGGTGAATATTATTTATGAATATTACTAGTATGAAAATATGGAAAAGGCCAAGGGTAAAAAGGAAAATTCGCAAAATGGTTCGTGGTAATATCGTGGAAGCCTAGGGGCAAAATGGTAATTTCACAACGTTCAAGAAAAATTCTTGAAACTTTCATGTGGGCCGTGTGGCATAAGTATACGCCCACATTACTTTGGGACTAAAGTGTACAAAATAAGACAATTGGTCTTCTTTGACCATGTTAGAAAAATCAAGAAAAATAAAGAAAATTCTAGAGAAAGAAAAGAAAAATGAAAGAAAGAAAAGAGAGGCATGTGCCCCTCACATGCACATGGATATACATATATATATGAGGAGTGATGAATTATTCATCACTCCACTTGAATGAACAAGAAAAAAATTAAGAGAAAGAGAAAGCAACCAATTCGGCCAAGAGGCCAAAATTTGAAGGCCAAGAATTTTGATCCCAAAAATTATTCTCTTGTGGTATTCCTACCAATTCAAGGGTCCTCTACAACGTGGTATAATTGGTTTGGAAGATAAGTCGTTCGTTTCGTCGTTTTCGCGCATTTGGGACAAGTAAGGAAGTTAAAGGAAAAAGGTAAGATTCAATCTTTTTTTATATGTTATGAAGGATTCATTGGTGTTGTAGTATGTGGAAATGGATAGAATGCATGGAATTATGGAAGTTTGCATGGTATTTGTGTGTGTGCATATGTGGCCGTGTGTATGTGCTAGAGTATAAATGAAGTAGGTTGGATTTTATGTTGTATTCAAGTTGAGGTTATTATGGAAATTGTATTGGAAATGAAAGTTGAATAAAAATGGGAGGAAGTGAAAATTTCATGTTGGCCGTGGCTTATATATGGGTGGAATGGTGATGGATTTATTTTGTGTAACATGTTAGTTGTGTTGTTGTGATCATTACAATGTAAATGAAGATTATATGGGTGAAGTTGGCATGAAAATGGAATGTAGAGAAATTATGTCATATTAATATGATTTTATGATATTAAGATAATGAAGTTGTTTGGGGTGTATTGGTTGTTGTTATGTGGATTCTATATTGGGAATAAAAGCTTAATGAGCTTGGTGAAGTTTTAGTAATTGGAGGCTTGTTTTGGAGAATGTGTAAATTGAATATGATGTTCTTGCATATAGAAAATATAATGTTGTTAGTATAGTGTTGTTGGAATATAGATCATGATGTTGTTATTGTTTTATTGGAGTTGGAAGATCTTGAAGGAAGTAGGATCTTGAAGGAAGTAGTATATTGATTGAATTGTTGGAATGTACTTTGGGTTGGTTATTGAAATTGTTAGCATGGTTGTTGGTTTGTTGTTGATTTGTTGGCCGAGTTCCATTCTCGGATTTTTCGTGGTATTATTGGCCGAGTTAAAGTCTCGGGGGGACGCTATATGTATAGGGGAAATGCTGCCGAAATTTCGGTAGACAAACATGAATTTAAGTTGAAGTCTTGGAAGCTACGGCTCACAATTGGTAAACATGACCAAATTGGACTTTTGGCAAACTTGGAGCGGGATTTGGAGAAGCTTAAGGAGCGAATAAGGTATGTAAGGCTTCCCTTTTTCTTCTTTGGCATGTCTTAGATGTACTAGGCTTGATTACGAGCCTCGGGGGCCACTCTAAATCTAGAAATCCGAGGTTGAACTTAGTTACTATTCATTCAATAGAATTGAACTAATTAGTTTACACTTTAGTGCAAGAAATGGTTAAGCGTCCGTAACCTTTTGAAACGAAAGTGGAATGTTTTGAAATCTTCAAGGATGACCTAATAGGACATAATGACCACGTTTTTAGGTCCGTTATCCGACTTGACTCGAGGTGGGACCACACCCTCAAGACCTAAGTGTATAGTACTATTTGCCTTAATTCCGTTCGTTAAACAATGGAAACTTTGGACTAATGATTTGAGTTTGCTATAAGCACCCGGTAACCCCGATATGGGTATTCTGATTAGACTATTCTGATATAGACGCTCCGATAAGAGTAAGTTTGATATGAATATCCGATATAAGCGATCGTCGTAAATGTTCGAAAATAGAAAATCCGATATAAGTATGCAAACATAAGAGTGATATATAAGCATTGGATATAAGTAAGTTGATATGAATTCTCTCTGTAAGTCTTAAAGTTCTCCATACACGACCTCGGATCGCTTGGAAAGTCCGAAGAGGTTTCTGTACGTTAAATGCTTATAACTCTCCGATGCTAACTCGGAAGAACCCGAGACTCGTTCTGAACCTTCAGATGTTAATAAGCGTATGTATTCATCGAGTCTGATTTCATATGCATATGTTTCGCACTCTCGCTTTCGCGCGCGACTCAATGTATCTTTCACCGAGTCCCGGGCCGGGGCATGTTATGATCTCGTGTGTACGTCACGATACGATTCGATTCACCGAGTCCCGGGCCGTGACATGTTCTCGTGCGCACTTCTCTCGCATTATTCACCGAGTCCCTCGTACTTGCGGGCCGGGACACGTTATCCGTATGTGATTATGATGTGATGTTATGGGGATGGTGGCCGGATGGCGCATGATTATTATTCACCGAGACCCGCGTGAGAGGGTCGGGACACGTTATGTATAAATGATTCGAGATGCATGATTTTATCTACCGAGTCCCTTAATAAAGGGCGGGACACGTTATTGGCACATATGACATCCGATTCGTTATACATAATCCTATTCACCGAGTCCCTCATCGTAGGCCGGGACACGTCATACACATATGTGAGTTATGATTTTGACACGCATTCGTATTCCGTCCGATATATGTTATCCTCCGAGCCTTCGCACGTTCGTACTCCGTCGATATATGTCGCATACGTACGAACCGTAAGTTCCGTATTCCGTCCGGAACATGATTTCATACGAACATTACGTATGTTTCAGACTTTGTCTGACGTATGACGATACGGGTTCACCCTGTGTTTTCTGTACCTCTTCGGACATGCGATCCGTGATTTGTGCAATAAGCATTTCTGGTACTCTGTTTGACTTATCTACTTTCTGTATTCCTTTTGGTATACGAGACGGAAGGTATGGCCGAGTCCGAAAGGTAAGCGTCTCCTATCGAAGTAGGGTATTTATCCGCTAGTTACTGTACGTTTTAGTTATAGTTCGGTTACTTTGTGTTGTATGCCTTACATACTCGCACACATTCCGTCGACCCCTTGTTCTTCGGGGGCCGCGTTTCATGCCGCGCGGTACTCCCAGGAGCCGAAGCACTTACGAGAGGATGTTTCGACGGGTCGCGCGCCCCACTCGTTCTCGGAGTACCGCCGAGTCGGGGTATGTGTGTGTGGTGTCGATTCATGGTAGAGGCTTTGCGAACGGCGGCGTGGGTATGATATGTTAGTACGTCGGCGGCTCCGTCGACCGATGTGTCGACATGTGTTATGTGATATATTTTGTATAATTACGATTTTGTTTCACTTGCAAACTTTAGTATGTATTTCACGAATATTCGAATTAAAGATTTGAATAAAAATTGTGTGTGTGAAAAGAGTCGGTGGGTTCGCTCGACTCCGGATGTGGGGTCGGGTGCCCATCACGTCCCATGGAATTGGGGCGTGACATTTTGCTTTTAGGAGATGCAATTCCTAATTCGAACCTTTACTCCTAGGAGATACACTTCCTAGTTAGAGTATTTCCGTTTAAACCCTAAGAGATGCACTTCCTAGTTAGAGTATTTCCGTTTAAAACCCAAGAGACGCACTTCTTAGTCAGGGTCTTTCAGGTTATAGTTTTAGGAGATGCACTTCCTAATTCAAACCTTTACTCCTAGGAGATGTACTTCCTAGTCAGAGGTATTCCGTTTAACCCCTAAGAGACACACTTCTTCGTCGGGATCTTTCAAGTTTTGCTTTTAGGAGATGCACTTCCTAATTTAAACTTTTACTCATAGGATACACACTTCCTAGTCAGAGTATTTCAGCTTAACCCCTAAGAGACGCACTTCTTAGTCCAGGTGTTTCAGGTTTTGCTTTTAGGTAACGCACTTCCTAATTTGAACCTTTACTCCTAGGAGACGCACTTCCTAGTTAGAGTATTTCAATTTAACCCCTAAGAGATGCACTTCTTAGTCTGGGTTTTCACGTTTGGCTTTTAGGAGACGCACTTCCTAATTTGATTCATTACTCCTAGGAGACGCACTTCTTAGTCAGAGTTTTTCAGGTTCACCCTTAGGAGACACACTTCCTAATTCCAGTTATTCAATCTCAAATTCTAGGAGATGCACTTCCTAGTTTGAGTCCTTAGATTTTGCTCCAAGGAGATGCACTTCATTATTAGAGCATTGGATTTTACTTTCATCATTGAATTATTTAACTTCTAGTTTTTGATTTTGCTAACACTCACAAAAAATTTCGTGGTGCAAACTGGGGCATAAAAATTTTGTTTGCATTGTTTGTCTTTGATGATTTGCAGGACCCGCCTGAATAATGGGAAGCAAGTTAGGACCTGCCTGAAGAATGGGATGATCAGGAATCTGCCTGGAGAATAGGGACACCTTTCAATTTCAAGTTTAGGAGCCCGCCTAAAGAACAGGGTCAACTTTCAGTTTGTTTCAAATTCAGTTCAAGAAGCCGGAGACCACCTGAATAATAGGGTTTCATTTCAAGTTCAATTTGAGATCAAAGTATTTATCTCACACTTGGGAAGGAATGAAGATACAAGTCCAGATTCAAGAAAAGCTGCATAGATAGGATCTTGTACTTGTATTTTGTTTTTTTGACTCTTTTTTTCATTTGATGTAATAATTGGACCGGAGCCTCGACGGGACCTCACTCGACCCTCCAACTCAGTATGTTCCATCACCCTTCTTACTCTTGAACCACACGTGACCTGATTCTCTTATAACTCGGGATATGTAGGATGCCCAAAACCAGGGCTCGGTTGCATCCTTTTCTTTCTCCCCCCTTCTTTTAAAATAACGATCGGGTCAAACTAGTCTCTTTGTCTACTTGTTGCTGAAAACCTTTCGTGTTCCCAGTCAAACAGGGGCAGACACGTGATTTTTGACCCTCCCCAGGGTGTTTCACCTTCTAGTGTCTAAACCTTTCTTTTAATTTTAGTCTTGATGTGTCGATTTTATTCTATTTTTATTTTGTAGGTTTATTTACAAAAATAAAGAAGAGGGACAAAAATATTTACTATTTCTAGATGACAAGTTTTGTACTTCAAAGGAAGAAAATTACAAAAAAAAGGTTTCTGCTAATCTAATTTTTTTTTTTTTTAGTTAATTACTTTTGAATTATTTCTTAGGCTAGTTACTTAATTTCTCACATTTTGGTTTAAAAATAGTCGATTTTTTTTGTATCTTTATTTAATCAAAAGTAAAGGAAAAATAGTTTTATCTCATAACCTTTTCTCATTTTTATTTATTTATTTATTTATTTATGTTTGAAGTTATCCTCGTCTCTATCCATTAAAATCCATCGAGAATATTCTTTTTTTAGATACCATACCCTATGACAACTCAACACAATATACAATAATTTTGGCCTAACCACTTCTTAGGCTTATGACCCGATACTCTTTTAGCACGTTATCACATACTATAAATAGAAAGGGACCCTAAACCCTAGGAAAAAACTACACTTTATATACATCAGTCGCACCACACTACACCTAGCAGCCGCAAGAACCGAATCCCATTTTTCACGGAGACCAAATTTCCTAAAAGAGAAAGAAACAAATCCTAATACCCTAATCAGCTAGTTAGACAACAAAAACACTCAACATTCATGAGTTGATTTATTCCACCGTGAACTTCTAAAGCTCTCTCCCCGTAACAAGCTAAACACCATTGAAACTAGCCACCAACTCCATAAAAACCCAGCTGAAATACCACCAAAAAAACAACCATGAAAACCATTGAAAATAAACTTCATAAAACAACCCCAAATCAGCCACCGTGAACAACCTCTCAAACACCCATAAACAGTAGCGCCGTTCGTCACCCAAAACAGTCTATTTGCGGTCAAGCTCGAAGCTTTCTGGTTTGAGGTTGCTGTCGATGAATCGAGGTTGCCGAAGAGGTTTTCGTCCGGGTCTTGTTTCCTGAATCTTTCTTCTGAGCAACTTCTAGTTGTATAGATTCCGTTTGGAGATCTTTTATATCAATAAAAATGCGAAAAGTTTTATTTACTGAGGTCCGTTTTCTTCTCTTACCTTGCTTCATTTTTTTTGCTTTGCATACCATATTATCTTCGTTGCTAACTTCGGAGTTTTACTTAGTTTTATTTTGTTTATCTTGTTTGAACGAGTTTAGTGGTAAAATGGAGATGTTTTTGCTTATTCAGATTATATGGTTCTTATTTGTTATGTTTTTTTTTACTGTGTGTTTGTTTTGATTTTAGATGGACGTAGCAATGACTACATGATTCTGTTTCATGCAATGAGTTATTTTTCTTACTGACTTTAGTTTTCCTTTGATTGTTGAATCTTCCTACTGTTTTGTTGCTTGATTAGCAAAATTAACTGAAAAATGATTAAGTATATTTGAAATGTTAGTGTTTTTATTTTTTATTTTGTCTTTTATTTTGTCTTTTCTTTCTAAATAAAGATGCACGTTTGTCCCTTTTATGGTTAAGATCTAAATTGGCAAAATAGTTTATTGTGCCACATTTTTTTTTATTATTTAAAAAAATGAGAATCTTTGTTGTAATATAAATGAATTACGTTGGCAGAATATTAAATGCTCTTTTAAAATAAACGTTTTATTCTACAGGTTTATTGGTTATAATAATTCGTACCTATAGCTACCAAAGAGAAATTTCAATTATTTGGTTTAGTTATTTTTTGGCTCTTGCGATGAATAGGAAGGCCTTCAAAATTATTCTCTAAATACTTTAGGCCTAGACCATGTCGGTTAATTGATTGTGAGATGAGAGAGATGGAGTGCAAATTATTTCAAGCCCTATTGTCAAGTATAATAGAAAAGAGTGGTTAAACTAATTGTAAGAGAGTGAGATGGGTTGCGAGCACATTTCAAAACCCGTTGTCAAAAGAGTGAAAGTTTAACCTATAATAATAAGTCTCAGATTTTAGAGACAAATAATTGCCTTTAACGCTAGCAGAGCTTTAGGCACGTTTCAAGATGTTCGTTTCGATTAAGAATGCGGTTACGCATCTTATTTCGAGACACTTTAAACAACTCAAGTATGCGTTTACGCACCTTGGCCAAACTCGTTTTAATAATCAATCTTGTTTCGATTAAGAATTCGGTTACGCATCTTATTTTGAGACGCTTAAATGATCTGGAATGCGGTTACGCATCCGGGTTAAGGCTAATAAAAGTTCAACAATAAAATATGAGCGAATCAAGGCTTGTAACACAATTTATCCAAAAAACTAGATTAAGCTAAGTATAAGTCGATTAAGCGACCGTGCTAGAATCACGGGACTCGAGGAATGCCTAACACCTTCTCCCCGGTCAACAAAATTCCTTACCCGGTCTTCTGTTTTGGCAGGCCATGATAAAAGAGTCATTTCCTTTTGATTATGGATTTATAAGGTGACTTGGAACACCAAAACTCAATTCCAAGTGGCGACTCTGTAAAATAAAATAATCCCTTTTCAAAACGGTCATTTCAATTGGAAAAACTCTTTAATAATAAAACTTGTGTGCGTTTATCGCGCGGGGCGGAAAAAGGGGTGTGACAATGGATGCTTTGTTGACATCTATTCACCTCCGAATTCAGACCGCCTTTCAAAGGGCTAAGAAGGCTAGGACCGAGAGAGCTTCATCATCTGCCACTGGAGGCCACTTATGCTGATTTTACTTTTATGCCTTATCATCTTTTGTAACACCTTTTGGAAAAATATTATTAATGAAAACCATGATTTATGGGGGCAATGGTTTTATGCAAATGGCACAATACTGTTTCAAAACGATTAGATGGGCCTCAATTTGAAAAGGACTTAAGAATGCGAGTAGCATAATTTATTACAATTACTGATTGTGTGATTATGTGTTTGCATGCATCATGCATTTTGTTTAAATGGTTGATTGATTCTATATACCGATCACTAACCCAAAGAAAGATAAAGAAACACCAAATAGCTAAAAAGCGCCATATACTAACCATTTACACCTCTAGAAAGGTTGACTTGCTATCATGGACGTTTAAGAAAATCAAATCGAAGCTACCTCTGTTGTCAAGAAGGAAAATGAGGAATCACTTCAAAGGAAGATCCATAGGCTAGAGGGAAAAATAAGATGGTCAAAGTAAAGATCAAAAAGGCTGATCGGATTTTGGACTTGGCTAGGAGTCCGCCAAAAGAGACTACTGAGCTAGAACGATATCGTGAGATCCTTTCAGATGAGGTCAAAGGAATGGTACAAGACTACATACCCCTTTTGGGAAAATCTGAAACGCCCAAACAAGAGACGGAGGATCCCAAAGAGGAATCCAAACCTTACGAACAAGAACAAAGCTAGCCATCCAAAGACGCCACCACTACTACCTCTGCAGCTGAAGCGGATAATGATGAGATACCTCAAGGACTTACTCATCCACCGTCGCCAACTTGGTGGGCAATTTCTCTCAAAGCCCACACTTTCCCCTACAGATTCACACTAAAGCATGTCCGATATGAGAAAATATATGAGAAAATAAAGGCTGTGGGGGCCATATGCCTCAGTCACGAGAAGCTACCACCTTGCGCTCCAATCTATGTGCACAAAAGGTGCCCATACCATAAGAGTCGACCTGGCCACACTGTTGAGGAATGTGTGGCCCTCAAGAGGAGGATCATAAGATTGATCGATGACAAGATGATCTGCAACTTGTGGGGGCTGCAATCCTTGTTGGTCCATGACACTATCATCCCAAGTGTAGGAATCACGCTAGACACTCATATCTAGCACTATGACTTTATCGTTTTCAAAGACTCGTATGCAAGAATCTTTCAAACGCTGGCAAGCACGGGAAAAATTTGCCCAATCGAGACTGCTTGGAAATCCTCGCCCAGCCGGCCGAGCCAAAGAAAAATCTGTTTGTTCCATTCTGGGGCACTGGACACGATATTGCATAATGTGAAGCCTTCAAGTTTGAGTTGGAATAATTGGTCCACACTGGGGAGATCTGGGTAGTACTCCATCCCTGTTACTAAAAAGTAAGGCTTTTAGCTGAATGCATAGTTGTAAGGATAAGCCAATCCACTTCGATCTCAAGGAGAGGTCATATTTTGGGTAGATCTAGGTATCCTTTTCGCAAATCAAATGTTATGCTCTATTCATATGTAAAAGAAACTACGACTGACATGATGTCCTGAGGAGAGATATGTAGGAAGCCCTTATCAGGCCTGGTATGGGAAAGCTTTTGGGTAGAACCCAATTAGGAGGCTATTTTATGTAAACCAAACTACGAAAGGGCCTGATTTCTCGAGGAGGGATACGTAGGCAGTCTACGTAAGACTCGGTCCCTATATTATATAAGATATATACTCCCCCATTTAAATAGGAGAAGCCATCTAAAGCAAATCAACCATATATTCCTAAAGAGAAAATCCACAAGCAACTCAAAATGCTAAAACCTCGGAATGAAGGATCAATCAAACACTTAGATTGAATACACGAATATTCTGTGCCTTATGTGTTTATTTGCAAAACTACATGTGGTAGCTTGCATTGCTTATTATTGCCTAACATACTAACCTTATTTGCCTTAGAGTTTTTCTACTCTTATAGAAAGGGGTTGATCTGTGTCTTGTCACACTGGCCTACTTCACTAGATCCAAAGCCGCAATAACATACCTTACCGAACAAAACAAAGGCAAAGAGAAAATGACTGGTACTTCAAAAAACGAACACAACAGAAATGAACTCGTCCTCAGGGATTCAACATCCCTAAAGCTAAAAGAACCTTTGCATTCCGAGGATGTGATCAATATGCTACTCGAGAAAGTTGCTGACCTCCAAGAGAAAGTCGCAAGAGTTGAAATGGCCAGTGTGGCCAAAGAGACACCTGCTCAGGCAAGAAGACCTCCTCCACCTTTTCCATCTCTGAGTTCCCCATTGCCTGACCATTTCTCCACCTACCCTGCCGACACCATGCAATCCACCCAAAACCCGCTCAATACTGAATCGCCCCACATTGGTACATCATACCACACCCTACCACCTCTCAACACTACCTAAGTCCCTGAAACTACTCATTATGTGCCATCATACCAGGCACCAGAACCCATTCACACCAACCCTGCTATCCGCCCCAACACCATTACTCTACCAACTTAACGAACCACCCCCACATCCGAAAATCACCCCGCACATCCAACAGTATCCTTCCATACCCCGATCACCCCAAACGCCTTTTCCCCGGAACACCGTAAGCTCGATTACTACGAAGAGATGGAGAAGGCCTGGAGAGCCGAACATGACAGGCACAGCAAAGAAATGGGACATAAAATGGCAAAAATGCTTGAATAATATACAAGAGCCACTCGTAAGGTGACTGGTCTGAGCTATGATGATCTTTGCATGCTTCCAGACTTGGACTTACCCAAGGACTCCAAGGTGCCCAAATTCAAAATGTTTAACGGAACGGGAAATCCCAAGGTCCACTTGCGATCTCACAATGACTAACTAGTCGGTGTAAAGAAGAATCAAGCACTCATCATGAGGCTATTCAGCCGAAGCTTGACCGGAGAATCCTCCGAGTGGTTCACCACACAACACATGCGCCGATGGGCCACATGAGAAGACATGGCAGAATTCTTCATGAAGAGATTCTGATTTAACGTCGAGATTGTACCTGATCGGTACTACCTGGAAAGGGTCAAATAGCAGTCCACCTAGAACTATCGAGAATATGCAAGTAGGTGGAGGGCTGAAGCTACCAGAGTGCAACCTCCAATGAGCGAAGAAGATTTGGTTTCTGTCTTTATCTGATCACAAGAGATAAATTTCTATGACCGAATGCAATCTATGGCCGGATGGCCATTCTCTGAATTAGTAAAAATAGGATAGGCCATAGAGGATGATGGCCTCATAACTAGAAGAATCGTTAGTGTAGCTAACAAAGCCGCCAATCAAAGCACTGTGGGACCAACTAGGAAGAAAAAGGAGGACCTGTCAAACGTCTCCCACATACCTAGGCTAAATCCCAAAAAGCGAGAGGAGCCACATTCTCCCCTTGAATTCTATTAGTCATTTCCACCCAGCACTGACTTACCTGCACCATACAGCCTAGTATCCGTCTTTTACGCACAACCAATTTCCAAATGCCTTCACCAAATTACCAAGCTCCACAGATATATTTCCAAACACCCACCCCAAATTACCAAGCTCTACAACCGAACTACCAAGCTCCCGCACCCCCCCACCGAACTCCACAAAACAACCGACCAACGAACTACTAAAACCAACCACCTCCTGTAATGACCGGTTTGGTCGTTATAGTCTTTTCCGTACTTTTGACCCTTTTTCGCGCTTGTTTAGCTCACGTTTGACCTGAAGGGACCGTTGACATGCTTCCCGAGGTCTTTGGATATAATTTGGGTGACTTTTTGGGAAATTTGGGCCTAAAGCGAAAAAGAGTTGACTCAAAGTTGACTTTTGGGAAAATGGACCTTTTTTGGGATTTCGTCGATTCCTAGAGTCCGGATGGTCTTTTAGACTTTTGTGTAAATTTTGTTCGGTTCCCAATGCACTTGGGTGCATTTTGAGACTTGGGGTGGGAAGTTAGTTTTGAGGTATCGGGGGTTTATTCGGTCAATAAGACCTCCGTTGGGAATTCCGAGGCCACGAGTGCGTTTATAGCGTATTTTTATGGATATCTTCATATTTGGGTTGTGTGTATAGGGCCTTGGGTGATAATCGAATTTCAGAATAAGTTTGTAAAACTCTGATTATTTTCTAGTTTCTAGTGTACCACAATAGAGGCACCGATTCCGCAATAGCGGTACCGCTATAGTGGTGGCCACGCTGCAGAAGTGGCTAAGTGCATCTTGATAACCGTTGCAGCGATTGGACGAATGCTGAAGCGGGACCGTTATAGCGGTCTCGTGATCGCAGAAGCGGGTGACGAGCTGAGTTGAGTATAAAGTCTTAAGTTAAAACCCTTTTTTGCCTCATAACCTCATACTCGGTTCTGAGGATATTTTGAGAGCTCTTCAAGGTTTCTTGGCAGATTCTTCTCATTGGTAAGTGATTCCACCCTTTTACTTCATTAATTGTTATAATCTACCCTAGCTAACCTCTATTAAATGTTAGAACTCTTTAGAACTTGGAAGAACAAGAGAGGGTTTTATGGGTTCTTCATTCTAGGCTATTAAATCTTGATTTATTGATTGGGTTAGCTTCATTAAGTATGGAATTGATGATTAGAATCTATTATTCATGCTTCTTTCCTAATTAGTGGCTAAATTATGGAATTGGAATTTAGGGTTCATACCCAAATTTGGGGGTTTGCCTAGAATCCGAGTTTAAGTGACTTGTTGGTTCTTCTTGCTTATTATTGATGGGAATTAATCACCTAGAGCTTAAATTTCGTGTTGAGAGCTATAGATTCCTTATTCCATCTTTCTAGTTCATAAACCCCCATAAGTTGGGATTTGGGTTTTGAATAGAAGTAAGGGTTGAATGATGTTTCTTCTTGATTCTAGTTTCATTATTCGGGTATGTTAGACTTTCATTATCTCGAGGCTCAAAGGAAGGGAAAGGCTAAGATTTGGCTGTTGGAGATTTGCTGTGCGGCTTTTCAGGTAGGTTACGGCTTACCTTCTGGTTAGACTTCGATTAACGAAGCATATGTATAGTTAGTTTGTGTTGGAGAAAGCATGTGAAACTTCAGGTATGAAGTTGGGATGGATATTGTCTTAGATTGGGCCTTGTTGTGTGATTTGAGGGATAGCCACCCCGATGCGTTGTTGACTTATCTTGTTCTATTCACTTATTGGCTTATCTCCACGTTGAGACATCGGATATTGGTGATTAGCGATATATCATGGCTATGATTTTGCGTATTTTGCCTGATTGATTTTGAGATGAGAATTGTGATTCCATTGTGGCTTATTGTGTAGCCTTATTATTGATTCTACTTGTATGCCATGTGTGGTACCGTTTGGGATTGAAT
>NC_081352.1:13942141-13988396 GCF_029784015.1 Lycium ferocissimum
ATAATCTGGGGAGATGAGGAAACGGTCAAAGAAACCAAGATAAGCGCGCACTTGGAAGAGACCTAAAAGGAAGAATTGATAAATCCACTGAGAGTATGTGGATATTTTTGCTTAGTCATACACTGACATGCCTGTGTTGAGCGCCGATGTAGTGGCTCACAGATTGCCCATCAATAAAGGTTTTGCACCAGTTAAATAGAA
This sequence comes from Lycium ferocissimum, assembly GCF_029784015.1. NCBI lineage: Eukaryota > Viridiplantae > Streptophyta > Magnoliopsida > Solanales > Solanaceae > Lycium > Lycium ferocissimum. The sequence continues at coordinate 13,942,343 of NC_081352.1, forward strand.
AAACAGGCAGTTTAAGCCAGACTTGAGTATCTGAATCAAGGGTGAGGTGGACAAGCAGATTAAGTCTGGAGTAGTGAAAGTAACTTCGTGCCCAACATGGTTGGCCAACACAGTGTGTTACACCTCGTGGTTTTGTACGTTGAGATTCGTTAGGTGTCAGTTATTCAATTGTAGACACTGGAGATATTTCCTAGGATATATGAGACTATATGTGCCTATCTTATGGTTATGGAGGTTTAAGTTCATGTAATAGGTCATGGGAGGATTGGAGAACAAGTGAAGTAAGGAAACTAAGTTGTTGGAATTTTAGAGAAAGGATGGGCAAGATTTCGTATGATAATTTTGAGCCAATTTGGAGAAAGGATATATTTTAGCATATGAAGAGTTTTGAAGTAAATTAAAAGCCTAAAATGAAGTTCATGAAGACTAGTTTCCATCGCAACAAACCACTCGTTGATATGACATCGGAATAGAGAGTTATGGACGTTACAAGTTAGGCCGGCGGAGCAGAGGCGCACCCAGCTACAGTGCGTGAACGCGCCGGCTACAGTGCGCGAACGCGCACCTACAGTGCGAGAAAATTCTAAGTCAATGCAAACCGACTCTAGAACACTATAAAAGGGGGTTTACCACCTTATTTTTCATCCAAACACCCTTAGAACTATCCCAAGCTCTCTAGAACATTCCCCCAACTTCCACCCATAAAATTTTATTCCAAATCAAGTGAAATCTCGGTATTTAGGTTCAGATAGCGTATAGTTACGATTATAATATTGTATTTCGGTGAATCTTGACTTGAAATCAAGGTGAATATTGAAGATATAGTGGCTCTAGTGGGAATAAGGTATGAATCTCTCCTTAATGATATTGATATAGATTTATTTACGAAGATAAAGTTATTAAATGGTCGTATAATGAACTAGTTGGTTGAGGAATTGAATAAACATCATATGGGATATTTTATGGAGTATTTGGTATTGATGATGATGTTGTTGGCGTTAGCATGTGTTACACCCCGAATCTTCGAAGAAGCACTTATCAAATTTGAAACATAAGTACGTTGAGTTATGGTTAAGTAAAACCACTTTGGAATATAAGGAGCAAGCATTAAGTATATTTAATGAATGAAGGATGTACATAAGGTATACCGGAAGATCCTATAAGGAAATGAGTAGAAGAAATTGAGTAGTATGACTTTGGAGAAAAGATGGGCAAGGTTTCGTACGATAATTCTGGTCCAAATTCGGAAAGTAATATCTTTTAGAGTATAAGGATTTTTAAGGTGTTTCAAAAGCTTAAAATGAAGTTCTTCGAGTCTAGTTTCCAACGCAACAAACCGTTCGTCAATACGACATCGGAGCAGGGAATTATGGACGTTACAAGTTAGGCTGATAGAGCAGAAACGGACTGCTACAGTACCCGGGTTGCTACAGTACCCGACCCAACACACCTATAAATATTCCTCTAACCCATCATTTTTCATCATATTTTCATTCACCACACTTCTAAATAGTTCTTGAGGGTTCCACCACTCTCCATAAATTTTCATAACTCTCCATAAATTTCCATAATTTTCCATAAACTTCCATAATACTCCATAACCCTCCATAATCTTCCACAACCTTTTCATATCATCAAGAGAGAATGAGCCCGTTTGGATTGGCTTATAGCTTAAAGCTGTTTGCAGCTTATAAGCTGAAAAAAATAAGTTGGGGTAGTCCAACTTATTTTTTTTTGGCTTATAAGCCTGTTTTCGACTTATAAAAACGCTTTAGATAAACTAAGTTAAATGGGTCCAATTATTTTTTGAGCTTATTTTAAGCACAAAATGACTTTAAGTATTACCCAAACACTCAAAAAAGCTGAAAACAGCTTATAAGACAACTTATAAGCCAATCCAAACGGGCTCAATATCAACATCAAAATCTCAAAGAAAATTCAAGGAAGATGATTGTTCTTGTTTCTCTTCAAGGTGGTGATGAACTTAGTCTTGGAAAGGGATGAATAAAGTGAAATTCTTCTACTATAAGATATATTCTTCCTATTATTTACATGATTGAGATGATGCAAAGGTTTAGCAATTCTTAAAGAGGAAAGAATCATAGGACAAAAATCATAAAGTGTTGAATTGCTGTTGATGGCCATGAGGTGAATTTGAAAGGAGATTTTGGACTAAATTGAGATTTAATTAAATATAATTCTTTGATTATGGTATTATGGATGTTGTTATGGTTGGTTTGAAAATTGGAGAAACATCGTGTGGGATGTTTTATGGAATATATTGGTCTTGATATTGTTGTTGATGTTGTTGTATTGTTTGGGAGTTGTTTTGGTAGTTGGAGGAGGTACAGAATATAGGGGAGATACTGCTCGAATTTTGGCAGATTCTAAAAATATTTCATTTGGATGCTTGAGACAAGTGTAAGATAACACCGAACCTACATGGCCGGGTAAGATAACATCGAACCTACATGGCCGGGTAAGATAACACCGAGCCTACATGGCCGGGTAAGATAACACCGAGCCTACATGACCGGGTAAGATAACACCGAGCCTACATGACCGAGTAAGATAACATCGTGCCTTAATGGCCGGGTAAGATGCTATATATATGTGTATATATTACCGCGCCTTAACGGCCGAACAAGATATTATATATGGATATATATGGAAAAGTCTTTTTTTTTTAAAAGCTAAGCATGCACGACATTCGCCTTAAAAGGGCATTTAGAGGCACAGGTTGTTCTCTTTTATATTACTTTATCTTTATACGTTCATTATATTATTTTTCATGTTTGGTATCTCTTACTATGTTACTATTCATGCCTTACATACTCAGTTCAATGTTTGTACTGATGTCCTTTCTTGTGGCGCCCATGCCCGCAGGTAGACAGGTAGATGGTTCGATCCGTGGGAGAGCACGGCGGAATCTCGGGAGCGCTCACTTACTTCGAGCGCGGTTATTAGTATTGGTCTTCACAACCACTTGTATCCTATGTAGAGGCTCGTAGACATGTATGTACAGTTAGACATTTCATAACCCTACCGGTTCATATCACTGTGTAACATTTTAGTAGCCTTGACGGTGGGAAATGATGGGCATAATTGTCGAAGATTATACAGAGATGTGCTGTTATATTGCGATATATGTCTTTACAGATTATGATATCCATGAGCTATATTTATGGTCCACTCAAAAATGATTATAAGATGTATGTTTAGTGGTGCTCGTCGTGTTAGCCCCAGGTGCCCGTCATGGCCCTCTAGTTGGGTCGTGACAGCATTGTTGTTGTTATTGTTATTGGTTGCTGGTATTGTGATTTTGGGCTAGGGATATAAACGGGAGAGATGCTGCTCAAATTTTGACAGATTCTAAAAAGGTTTAATTTGAAGGCTTAAGATAAGCATACGACGATAAGCCTAACAATAATATGAATTCTCTTGTATGTAGATTTACGAGCTTGGGAGGATAAGCGTTAAGCAGTTAAGGAGACCAAAGAGGTATGTTAAGGCTAAACCTTTCTTTCTAAAGGCATGATTCTTTTCTTATGAACCCATACATGTTTTCCATAACATCCTTATCCCCCAAAAGCTAGAAGTCTATGATTCTCAAAGTTCTTATAATGCTAAAATAGATGTTTTCTATGATGATAATGATGATGATAATGATTCCATTTCTAGAAATTCCAAGGCTTATGATTGTGATGCTATTACGAGATTGTTGAGTTTATTTCATGATTTTCTTGATTTCATTCATTATTGTTGATCTCACCTTATGATAGTTGTTCCTTCAAGATGAGATATAGCGATGATGATTGTTCCATAATATAAATCGGAGGTTACCGACCTTATGTCACTCTGATAAAATAGTAACTTTTAATTGGGCTCTCATGCATGCTACTTATATTATATATGTATATATGATATGAGAAAAGATGGCGACGTTATATACGCGTATATTATATGTATATGAGGTATGGGAAAAGGGTGACGACATTATATACGCATAACCACCTGATCAGTTGGTATACTATGATATCGTCCCGAACACGGGATGCCCGAACGCGGGATGCCCGAACGCGGGATATATAGGTATATAATGATGATATAATATATTTATGGATCGGGTTGCACGCTTCGCTGCACTATTATTTTATATATGTATGAGAAATGTTTTTGTGAAAAGGCTAAACATACATGGTATCATAAGAGGCATTCAGATGTACAAGTTCTTGTTATGTTGCTATTCATGCCTTACATACTCAGTATATCGCTCGTACTGACGTCCTTTCTTGTGGACGCTGCGTTCATGCCCGCAAGAAAGCAGGGTGACGGATCTGATCCTTAGGAGCTTCATTAGCGGAGTTTCAAAAAAGCTCCAGTTGCTTCGGAGCTGCCCTGTGTTCATGGATTCCTTTATTCTATATAAAGGCTCGTAGACAGATGTGTGTAGCTAGAACTCCCATATTGTTATCAGTTCATATTGTTGTATTATATTTTGGCAGCCTTATTGGCTTATGTTTATGGACATAATTATTGATGATTATATAGCGATGTGTCATTATCTTGTGATATATGCCCTTATAGATTATGATACCCATGAGCTGTTTTTGTGGTCTACCTAGAAATGATTATGAGATGTATGTTCAGAGGTGCTCGGTGGGTTAGCTCCGGGTGCTCGTCCTGGCCTTCTGGTTGGGACGTGACAAAAGTGGTATCTGAGCAGTTCGTCTTAGGGTATGTCTATGAGCCGTGTCCAGTAGAGTCTTGTTTATGGGTGTGAAGTGCGCCACACTTATAAATAGGAGGTTGCAGGACATTTAGGAATAATTGAACTTCTTTCTTATCTTAGATCGTGCGATAGAGCTGTGTTATTAGAATTTCCTTTTCCCTAATCGTGTGTTATGATTTCAGCGATGCCTGTGAAGAGAAAAGAAACAGCGGCCCAGGAGGGCAAGACAGTAGCAGGAAGGAGGACGAAACGGGAACCGCCGGCAGATATAGAGGAGGGTGAGTCCCATAATGAGGTTCCGTCTCAGACCTCTCCTACCCCCACCCATATCAGAGGAGCATGAAGGGGCCTCGGCTCCGGCTCCGACCTGCGCGGTTCCTCGCCGGATGCCTCGGGCCGGCGGATGAGAGAGGCCGTTCCAATTGCGACCCGGTTAGTTGCCGCTCGAGCTCGGCGACAGGCGCGGGTCATGGTGACGAGCGGTTAGTGCTAGGGCTCGGTGATTTTATTAGCTTGAACCCTCCCGAAATTCTCACGGTTCAAATGAAGACCTAGGCGAGGCTTTCATAGATGAGATGCTGAGGACACTACGGATAATACATGCTTCTGATATTGAGTCAGTTGAATTGGCTTCTTATAGATTGCGGGCTGTGGCCGTCCATTGGTACAATACTTGGATGTCCTAAAGAGGGGTAAATGCACCTCTCCTCGTGTGGCAAGAGTTTGTGGATGCCTTCCTCCGACATTATTTGTCATCGGAGGTTCAACGGGCCCCAGCTGATAAGTTCTTGAATCTCAGGCAGGGGAATATGAGTGCTCGAGAGTACAGTCTTCGTTTTAATTCCTTAGCAAGGTATGCCCCAACCATGGTAGCTGATATGGGGGACCGTGTACACCGGTTCGTGAGTGATGTGGGGCCACATTTGATTAAGGAGTGCTTGATGGACTCACTCTAGGATGGGATGGATATCGGTCGTATTCAGGCCCATGCTCAGAATTTGGAGGAACAACATCAGCCACAAAGGGGTGAGCGTGACTCTGATAGAAGGCATAGTAAGAGGGCCAAATCTTCCGGTTCTATTAGTGAGTTCAGAGGGGGTCAAGAGCAGCAGTATTCCAGGCATTCAGGCCAATCAGTGGCTAGTGCACCTCCTCGATTTGCGGGCAAAAGATTTGATCGCCCTATTTATTCTGGACCGGGTCAGAGCTCCAGGATATTTCGGTTTCCCAGTATAGGGGTGATTCCAGCCAGGCAAGACCATCTTCATCGCGATGTACTCAGTGCGGCAAGTTGCATGCAGGACAGTGTTGCTTGGGTTCAAATGTTTATTATACTTGTGGGTGGCCAGGCCACGTTATGAGAGATTGTCCTTTGAGAGTAGATGGAGGTCTGGCTCAACCAATGGGGTCTGCAGTTGGTTCTTCATCGTCTGTGCGCCTCGGCGGACGTCTCGGACTCTAAAAGGCCGTAGCGAGAGGGCGGAGGGAGCATCCAAGCTTGAGCGGGTCCTCGGATCCGTATTTATGCATTGGTGGCTAATTGAACTTGGAGTCTTCACCCGATATTGTTACAGGTACATTGTCCGTATTTTCTCATGATGTGTATGCATTAGTGATCTGGGTTCTACATTGTTATATGTTACTCCTTATATTGCTGGTCGAATTGGGGCGAAACTTGAGTCGATTAAACCTTTCAAAGTGTTTCATTAATGAGATGTCAGTAAGATTAGATGAGGGTTGTAACTTTTTCTCGAAGAAAGAAATAGAAGGGATAAGTATGTGCTCAAATATGACTCTTGAATATAAATATGCTAATGATTTATGAGTATAAAGGGGTAGAAGAGGTAAGAGAACGATGTACGTAGCTAAAAGAGCCAGATATCGACAAGAGCTTTTTTTCTCGTATAAAGTATATTGGCAAGGATGTTGTACGGAGGTACGAGTATAAGGATATATGGATATAAGACAAAGTTAGGACTAAGGTACAGAAAGATTCTTTTTCAGAAGTCCTCTTGTCACAAGATTATTGAGTTAGTAATATAAGGCTGAATAGCTAATGAAGGATGTGAACGATGCTTTGAAAGAATTGGTTATATGATGGTAGATGAATGAGGTGGAAGTCGCGAGTTGATATAAGATGTACCCTTCATTAAGGAGATGAATTTGTAGTTTAAAAGAGGCTTGTCTAAAGACCGAGTGTTTATGTGGCAAAGAGAAGGAGGAACATTAACAATCAGGGCAGATTTTGAGAATAAAATTAGAGCTAGATACCATCACGATAATGAAATGGGGAAAGCGAATAACAGGAGAAAGGTGATCTTGGAAGAATAGTAAAGAAACTATGAAGATCCTTTTGATCAAAGCTTAGGCCCATCCAGGATCAGTAGGTCTACGAGAATATGTGACTCGTTACAAATATGTGCAACTGACCAGATAAATTTAGACGATGAATAGTCATGATTAAGATTAGTTACGGATTTGCTGAGAGCATGCACTTGTAAGGAAAAGGAGAACTAATGGGATGTTAAGTATAGAATAATGGGCTAACCCCCTAAGGAGGGAAGATGAGACAAACAAGAATTGGATCATGAGTATGCTTTGTTAGAAGTTGGAAGATAGCAACAAAAAGGAATCGAGAACCACCACAAAAGGGATAAGGTTGGGAGATAAAATTCCAAGGAGAGTCTTACCCGAAGTTCCAAGACAAAGATGCTACGAAAGGTCCAGTAATGAAGAAACAAAGAAGGATTGGGTATGACAACATGGGAGCAAAAGCTTATAGATGATACGAGAATCTTAGGTACAGAAGATCCAGGAGGTAAAAGAAATTAAAGTCACGTTGCAAGTAAGGTGGAACCAGATAGACTTACCTGAGGAATTAAAGGCTGGTAGTGGAAATGGAGAAGGACAACAACGAGTAACTTCGCGTAAAATGGCTTGGTTGTACTAAGAAGAATAAGGATAAATCTAGCACCAAGATGGATACGTTCATTCTGGGAGGTAATAGAATGGTATCGAATTATGTATCCCAAAGATGATATGAGAAGCTTATCAAGATTATTATAGGGCTTCAACTGGTGAAGCGTAGCATAGTCAAGGATAGCAATGGAAAATAATGTGATATAAGTTGAAAAACTTGAGTAAAGATATAGTATTCTAGATATGGCATATCTCTAAAAATCGAAGCTTGAAAGGGTAGTCAGGAAAGAGTATCTCAGTAAGGTGGATTCCTAAGATATCAAGGTCGAACCTATATCAAATGTAGCAAAGGTAGATGATCTATTCAGAGGCAATAAAGATGTATCATGACCTTGATGGATCAAAAGAAGAAATATTGCAGAGTTCATAGTCCGCTAATAAATAAACAGAAAGCCGGAAAGACCGAGGAACATATAGATATGTCGTTGAGGAATGAAGGAATGATCAGCATGGATATTATAACTATAAGAAAGTCAAGATAACCAGTTAGTGTGTTCTAGTTACCATTCCAATATTCAGATGGCTCGTATGAAGCTCTATATGGGCGAAAGTGTAGATCACCAATTGGATGGTTCGAAGTAGGGGAGACAAAGTTAGTGGGGCCAGACTTGATCTAGCAAGCGGTGGAGAAGATCAAGCTTATTCGAGACCGGTTATTAACAGCTTAAAGTCATCAGAAATCCTACGCGACAATCGTCGACGAAACTTGGAATTCAAAGTTAATGATTGGGTATTCTTGAAAGTGTCGCCGATGAAAGGTGTAATGAGATTTGGCAAGAAGGGAAAGCTTAGTCCCCGGTATATTGGGCCTTACAAGATTGTTCCTAAGGTAGGCCAAGTAGCTTATGAGTTAGATTTGCCTTCAGATTTAGAGTCAGTCCACCTATCTTTCAAGTGTCAATGCTTTGTAAGTGCTCTACAGATCCTTCCAGAATTGTGCCTATAGATGATGGCCAAGTTACTGAGAAATTGTCTTATGAAGAAGTACCCATTGCCATTCTAGATAGGCAAGTTCGGAGACTCAAAACCAAAGACGTAGCCTCAGTTAAAGTTCAGTGGAGAAAAAATAATAGGGAATAAATGACTTGGGAAGAAGAGGAAGATATGAAGTCCAGGTATCCACATCTATTTTCACCCCCAGAAGAGCTCCAGACAGAGACACCATTATCCTCAGGTATATGATGCTTCTTTGAATGATTTTTTGGTCGTGTGTGGCCAATATGGATATTGATGTTGTAGCCCTGTAAGGTACTGTATATTTTGGGTTGTTGCGATAGAATGGTAGTGGTTCGATTACTGGGGAAACTCTGGCGAAATTTTCGTAGCATTCCTAGGAGCTTAACATTCGAGGACGAATGTTTCTGGGAGGAGGGAATGTTACACCTTGTGGTTTTGTATGTTGAGATTCATTAGGTATCAGTTATTTAATTATAGACACTGGATATATTTCCTAGGATATATGAGATTATATGTGCCTATCTTATAGTTATGGAGGTTTAAATTCATGTAATAGGTCATGGGAGGATTGGAGAATAAGTGAAGCAAGGAAACTAAGTTGTTGGAATATTGGAGAAAGGATGGGCAAGATTTTGTATGATAATTTTGAGCAAATTTGGGGAAAGGATATCTTTTAGCATATGAAGAGTTTTGAAGTAAATTAAAAGCCTAAAATGAAGTTCATAAAGTCTAGTTTCCAACGCAACAAACCACTCATTGATATGACATCGAAGTAGAGAGTTATGGACATTACAAGTTAGGCCGGCGGAGCAGAGGCGCGCCCAGCTATAGTGCACAAATGAGCCAGCTGCAGGGCGCGAACGCGCAGCTACAGTGAGCGAAAATTCTAGGTCGGTGCAAACCGAATCTAGAACACTATAAAAGGGGGGTTTACCCCCTTATTTTTCATCCAAACACCCCTAGAACTATCCCAAACTCTCTAGAACATTCCCCTAACTTCCACCCATAAAATTTTAGTCCGAATCAAGTGAAATCTCGGGATTTAGCTTCTGATAGCGTATAGTTGTGATTATAATATCGTATTGCGGTGAATCTTGGCTTGAAATCAAGGTGAATATTGAAGATATTGCGGTTCCAGTGGGAATAAGGTATGAATATGTCACGACCCAACCGGAGGGCCATGACGGGTACCCGGGGCTAACCACCGAGCACCACTCATTCTATTACTCATTATACACCTCAAGCATTCATTCATTGATCTTATACTCAAATCGTAGGAAAACCATTTTTCACTTGAAACATATTTACTTTATATACATAAGCCCTTCGGCTATCAAAATAATATATATACATATGATGAGAAACTGTGAGACCATACTACCCACATATACGTATCTACGAGCCTCTATTAGAGTGCTAGACATAGGGACGGGACAGGACCCCGTCATGCCCAAAACATATATATACCAAAAGAATAAATCAATGGCACCTCCGAAACAATGGAGTGCTCTCAGTCAGCTAATAGCTCCTACGATTCTGGATCACCTCCCTGTCTACCTGTGGGCATGAACACAGTGTCCAAAGAAAACGGACGTCAGTACGAACATTGTACTGAGTATGTAAGGCATCAACAATAATAATACATCAATGAAATGAGGAAGCATTAAATAAGGAGCAATTTGTAACTGACTATCAATCATAAAAGAAACAATGCATGCTGGCTTACTTCATAATCATCATCATTGCATGTATGCACATATGTATAAGCTGCCCGACCATATAAGTACGGTGTGATAATCATTAGCCTGCGTCCAGGCCTCCCGCGTCCAGGGTACCATCTCATGCTGCCCACTAGTGGTGTCTGCCCATGCCATCTAGACATGGTGTACATGCTGCCCGCCTTAGTGGTGTCTGCCCGGCCATATAGGCGCGGTGTAACATCATCATCATATACTCATCATAGAGCATGCATAGAAACTCAAAGACAACTATACTTTATCAGGGTGACATAAGGTCGTAAACCCCCGATTTCATTATGGAGCATTCATAAGCATTCTGCCTCACCTTGAAGGAATTAACATATAAGGTGAGTGTATACAATAAACAACATTAATGGATCGTAGATAACATCATTAGCTTTGTAGGATCATCATATCATAAACTCTAGAATCTTTAGACTTAAGTTCATCATCATCATTATCGTGCTCATAATGTATCTCTTATCTTTATCTCATATGGCTATTTATGAGTATAGACTCTTAGCTTTCCGAAATGTAGGAAATTCATGGAGAAGGAGGGAAAATCATTCCATAAGATTCATGCCTTAGAAAGAAAGGACTGGCCTCACATACCTTTTTCGTTTAACTATTCTATCGCTTACTCGTTCTTCTTTAACGCCCACGTGTCTACCTTCAAGAGAATTCGCATTAGCATTAGCTAATCGATTATATGAACGTGCTTACTAATGCTAGAGAAAATTGGGCAGCATTTCCTTTGTTTATACAACTGTCCTCGTATCACATATCAACTCCCAAATATCCATAACAACATTTATAATATTATAGGCAACAATCATCATTCATCTACATTATCCACATTTCACAATTTCACTTCAATTCCTCCATAATCATGGTCATAGTTCACTATTACATTTCCTTACGTATAATGCTTACCCCATGTTCTAAATGTCATTCATAACATACTCACAATCACAACATATCAATAATCATGACTCAATCCAAGCTTTTACTCAAAATGACACTATTCCCACATTCATGACCCATTTTCTATATTCTTCTACAATCCAAGTGTTTCAACTCTCAATACCTTAAACAACATGAAAATACCATAAAACTTACCTTAGATAGTGTAGGAATAAGCCTTGAGTGGAAATACTTCTCTTGCACCAAAACCCTAGTTCACTTCTATTGGAATTTCTTGGCTTAGATGAACTTCAATGAGTTTCTTACACTTGATTTGTTGGTTTGATGAAGTTGATCATAGATTTCTCTTGGGTTCTTGTGGATGAAGAGTGGAGAGAGTTCTAGAGTGTTCTAGAGAGAAGGGGTGGGAAAATGAAGTGAATTAATGAACTTGGTCCTCTTTTTATAGCTTAAAAATTTGATCCGTCGGGGAAATATACGGTCCGTATAAACTTATACGGTTCGTATAAGTGACCGTGAAATCACCCCTTCAACATCTCGCTTCTGTGACCATTATACGGCACATTATACGGTCCGTATAATTTTATACGGTCCGTATAAGTGACCATATAATCCCATCAGTGTGGGACCTTCACTGTGATGATTCTACGGACCATTATACGGACCGCATAATCGTCTGTATAACCCATCTTTTCTCTGATCTTGTTCTCGTCACTTCGTTTGATATCAAATCCTTATAGAACCTTCTTGATACTTGTTTAACACCTCATTAACAATCTAAGGGACGTTATAACTCTTTTCTAGATCATCATTAAGCTCTCATTAATGCGATACTCGTAAATCTTGCCCGACACACAACATATACCTTGCTTTCCTTAACAACTTTCTTCTCTTACCTCTAATGTCTTTGAAATCTCGATTAGGATCATCAAATGCTATTTCTTACTTATCAAAACATCGTATACGCCGTGCCCTTCGTTAGTCTATTCACTGTACGTTAACGGGAAATTTTTAAGGTGTAACAAAATATCTCCTTAATCATATTGATATAGATTTATTTTTAAATATAGAGCTATTAAATGGTCGTATAATGAATTAGTTGGTTGAGAAATCGAATAAACATCGTGTGGGATGTTTTATGGAGTATTTTGGTATTGATGATCCTGTTTCTGGCGTTAGTGTTGTTGATGTTGTTGGTTGCTGGTATTGTGATTTCGGGCTAGGTGTCACGACCGGACTAGGGGCCATGACGAGTACCCGGGGCTAACCACCGAGCACCGCTCATACCATTACCCATCGTACTCATCAAGGGTTCATTCATTAATCTTATACTCAAGTCATAGGAAAAATCATTTTTCACTTCAAAACATAATTACCTTTATATACATAAGCCCTTCGACTATCAAAATAATGTACATACAATAAGGACATCGTGAGACCATACTACCCACATATACGCATCTACGAGCCTCTACTATAGTACTAGACATATAGACGGGATAGGACCCTGTCATGCCCAAAATATATATATACACAAAAGAATAAAGCAATGGCACCTTCGGAACAAAAGAGTGCTCTCAAGTCAGCTAATAGCTCCTACGAGTCTGGATCACCACTCTGTCTACCTGTGGGCATGAGTACAACGTCCAAAGAAAACGGACGTCAGTACAAACATTGTACTGAGTATGTAAGGCATGAATGAAATGAACATAATAGAGAAATCATAAGACATAAGATGAAGATATAACCTGCGTAACTTTTAAGGGTGGATACATTTCATACATATATCATATATAATCATAGTACATGTATCATCATAGCGCATACATCATCGTATCATATATATCATCATCGTTAACCCGCGTCCGGGTAACCATCATATGCCGCCCACTAGTGGTGTCATGCCCGGCCCTCTAGGCTCGGTGTAAACATAGCAGCCTGCCTTAGCAGTGACATGCCCGGCCATTTAGGCACGATGGAATCGCATCGTCACATACCATCATAAACTTAACATTTTCATACATTGCATAAGCATATCATAAGCTTAGCATCATTATACATTTATCATCAAACATACATTAGAACTTGAAGGCAACTATCGCTAAGTCGGGGTGACATAAGGTCGTGAACCCCCGATTACATTATGAAGTGATCATAATCATTATGTCTCACCTTGAGGGGACTAACATTTTAAAGTGAGTGTACATAAGAAAAAGCATCAATGGAATCACACTTAGGATCATTAACCTTATGGGCATCGTACCTCACTTTAAGATTCTTTATACTTAACTCATCATCATCATTATCATGCTCGTATCGTATCTCTTTCCTTTATCATATACATATGTAGCTCTTTATAGTCATGGACTCATAATTTCCGTTATTTAGGAAGATCATGGAAAAATAGGAGAATTCATGCCATAGGAGTCATGCCTTAGAAAGAAGGGACTAGCCTTACATACCTCTTTCGTTTAGCTATTCTATCGTTTGATCGTTCTCCTTCGATGCTCGCGTTTCTACCTTCAAGAGAATTCGCATCAACATTAGCTAATCGATTATGTGAACGTGCTTACTAATGCTAGAGAAAATTGGGCAGCATTTCCTTAGTTTATACAACTTTCCTCATATCATATATCAACTCCCAAACACCCATAACAACATTCACAATATTAGAAGCAACAATCATCATTCATCTACATTATTCACATTTCTCAATTTCACTTCAATTTCTCCATAATCATGGTTATAGTTCACTATTACGTTCTCTAACATATAATGCTTATCCCATGTTCTAAATTTCATTCATAACATACTTACAATCATAACATACTTACAATCATAACATATCAATATTCATGACTCATTCTGTTATATCCCGTATTTTGTACGTCGGGATAATCCGAGTCAACCTTGATAAGTTAAGGGCAAGACCGTTCCGAGATATGAAGCAGAGGCTTTTGTTCGCTTCAAAGACTTAAGTTGTGTATGATTTTATTGGTATGGAAATGTTAAGGAAACATTTGGGGTCAAACTCCATTTTTGGAAAGTATTCTATTTTTGGAAAGTCTTGTATTACATGAAAAAAGAAGAAGAAAGAAATAAAGGGCCATGTGGCCGGCCACATGGAGTGTGGGCCATGGCCACATGGTTGGCTAATATGTGTTAATAAAAAGATGACTAAGTCATCTTATTTCTTCACTTCCACCTCTAGAAATTTCAAGAAAAATTGGGAGAGGAAACATAGGGGCTGTTCGGCCATGGAGACTTAAAATTGAAGGTTAAAAATCTTCATCCCAAAAATAATTTCCTCTGGTTTTCCTATCAATTGAAGGGTGCTCTTTAACGTGAGATTGTTTTTAGAACAAGCAAAGCTCTTATTCTTGCAAGAACAAGGCTAGCCGAGTGAAAGAAGTTGGGAGAAGAAGGTATGCTTTAATCTTCTCTTTTATATGTTATGCATGGTTTATGTATGTTGTTAAGTGTGGAAATGAATGAAAATCACGAAAACATGGATGTTGGGGGTAGTAAGCCATGTGTGTGTGTGTGGCCGTGTATATGTGTGTGTGTAGGGGGTGAAGAATTAATTGTATTTAGTATGTTTGTGTGTTGTTGTAGTGTGTAGAAATGGGATGAAATTATGGAATTTGGAATGTGATGTTGTGGCCGTATATAGGTGTTGGGCAGAACCGTGTGTATATGTAATGTGTATGTCAAGAATGAATTAATTTTATTTAGCGTGTTGGTTGTTGTTGTTGTGTAGATTCTATGTTGATAATGGAAGTGTTATGGTTCAAGTTGAAGTGGTAATGGTTGTGGGCTGATTTGGAAGTTAATGTAATTCTTATGTGGATTTTATATTTATGGTAATGACAGTGTTAAGGTGTAGATTGTTGGTGTAGTTCATGAGTTCTAGGACAAAGAAATGTGTTAGAGTTGTTATGTTGAGTTGGGGAGAGATTTCGGGCAAGGTGGAAGTATGGTTGGGTTGTTGGAAATATTGTGTTAATTGATTAAAGTGTACTTGAATATTGTTTGAATGGTTTTGGATTAGTAATCGAATGTATAAACGTTGATATTGGTTTGTATGTAAGTAGTTGAAGTGAGTATATTGGAATATTATGAATATTGTTGAATTGTGTAAAAAGAGTTACTAATGTTAGAAATGCATTTTGAATTGATTATTGATGTTGTAGTTTGGTTGTTGGTGTTGTTGTTGAATTTGGCCGAGTTGAAATCTCGGGGTTGGTGTATTTACAGGGGAAATGCTGCCCAAATTTCTGTAGAATTTGGTGTTCGTTTGGAATCGGATTCCTAAATACCTTTAGCTAATGTTAGTATTTAATAACGTATTGTAGATTTTGGAAAGTCCACGACGTAAGTTTGGATTAGCTTGGAGGGCGGAAGAGGTATGTAAAGCTCACCCTTTCTTTCTTTGGCATGTCTTAGATGTATGAAATATCCTACGAGCCTCGGGTAATTCTATTCTTGCGATCCGAGCGTGTTTACGACCTTTTATTCGCTTCCTAATATTACATTCATAATGTAGTCATGTTATAATCCTTGTGTCCTTTGTATGATTAAATTCCAAGTGTTACCTAAAGAAATTGTTCTTAAAAAAGGATCCCGAAACTACGAACGATCGTAACTTTCACAAAAGGGCTCGGATCGCCTCGATATGCTCGTAAGAGGTTCCATAGCGTGTGGTGACACTAAACCTCCCATGGGTGGGCTCGGATTAGTTTGGGATTTATCCGTGGCCCCCCGAGACGTTCCTTCGTATAGTCTAATGGCTTGTTTGAAAGAACCTAATATGCTTATTATTCTGATCCCCGAGTTTGGTTACTTATTATTTACCAAGTCTAAAATAAGGACTGTTATGTATATGATTCCGACACGTAGCTATGACTTTTGAAGTCCAGTTTGATCTGTTCCGAGTGATGTCCGAAAGGCATTTGATATAACTATCGTCCCGATTTCTAAATGATTGCTCGCTTAATTCATTTTATTTCATCGAGTCTTTGAAGTGATTTGTGTGCACATGGTTTCTCACTACTCTGCTCGTGCGAGCGTTGCTATTTCCTTCACATAACGTCCCGGGCCGGGCATGTATTCGTGCACTTCCGCTGCATTATTCACCGCGTCCATCACTAGAGGGCCGGGGCACGTTATACATATATATATATATATGATGATGTGATGATGGGGAGGTGGCCAGGATGGCATATGATGATTCTATTCACCGCGTCCCTCACTAGAGGGCCAGGGCACGTTACATGTACATATATATGATGATTTTACTTACCGCGTCCCTCACTAGAGGGCCGGGGCATGTTACATTTGCATATGTTCAAGATGATTTTCTATTTATGTCACTCAGACCATTTATGATTCTGAAATACATGATTTATGTTTCAAAGGTAAGCTTTATGAGATTCTGGTTATTGTACTACTTTTCTGTTTTCTTTAGTTCCGTACGATTCGCACTATGTTTCATGCTTTACATGCTCGCACATATTCCGGACTGACCCTCTTTCTTCGGGGGCTACGTTTCATGCCGCGCAGTACGATACTCGGTTATTTGGGCGAGCCGCCACCTAGGATCCCCATTCGCCTACTTTGGAGAGCTCCTTGTCCGGAGCCCGCATTTTGGTACAGACTCTTTTGTTATATGTGTATATATTTATTCAGGGTACGGCGGGGCCCTGTCCCGTCATATGGTTCTGTTATTACTGTTAGAGGCCTGTAGACATGAACGTGGGTTGTGGGTAGCACTGTTCAGTTGTATTTGTGTTCTGTATATCCTCCGGTTATTTGTATGATTTATGTATATATGCGTGCGCGGTGTCGTGCCTTTCTGTACGTATAAGTTCCTAATTTGCTTGCTATGATCTGAGTATTATTGATAGGTGGGTACGAGTGCCCAGCTCGGGCACTAGTCACGGCCTACGGGGCTGGGTCGTGACACATTCCACACTACTATTCACAATCTCATTATTCTCATCTTTGTGGCCCATTTTCTATCTCCTTCCATCATCCAAGTCTTTCAACCTCTTATTACCCTAAACAACATGGAAAGATCATAAAACTTACCTTAGATAGTGTAGGAATAAGCCTTGAGCGGGGATACTCCTCTTGCACCAAAACCCTAGCTTCACTTCTTCTTAGATTCCTTGTCTTGGATGAACTCTAGTGAGCTTCGTACACTTAACTCTCTTAGTTTGATGAAGTTGATCTTGAATCTCTCTTGAGTTCTTATGGAAGAAGTGTGTGGAACCCTATAGAAACCTTGAGAGAGATGAAGAAGTGTGGGAAATGAAATTAGTGAAGTGGGATCACAGTTATATAATTGAACTTAACTCAGCCCGTCGGGACTTTCACGGACACTTATATGGTCCGTATAACATTTCACGGCTCGTATAAGTGGTCGTGGTTCACCACCAGGCAAACATCATCTCTGCTGGGTGTTATACGGACCCTTATACGGACCGTATAATGTTATACGGACCGCATAAGTCGATCGTATAACCCCATTTCCCTGAAATGATCTTCGTCGTTCGTTTGATCTTCAATCCTTATGGAACCTTCTTGACACTTGTTTAACACCTCACTACCAATCTAAGAGATATTATAACTCTTTTCCAAAACATCATTAAGCCATCATTAATTCGATACTCGTAAATCTTGCCCGACACACAACATATACCTTGCTTTCCTTAACAACTTCCGTCTCCTACCTCAAATGTCTTTGAAATCTCATTTAGAATCATTAAATGTTATTTCTTACTTATCAAAACATCGTATACGTCGTGCCCTTGGCTAGTCTATTCACTGTGCGTTAACGAAAAATTTTCGGGGTGTAACATTCTTCCCCCCTTTTGGAACATTCGTCCTCGAATGTTAAGCACTCGGGAATTCTACGAAAATTTGGCTAGAGTTTCCCCTGTAATATGGCACAATAACAATATAAGTTGGCCACACACGACCCATATGCATAAAAGAAAACATACATATCTCATAATCCCGATGTTTCATCGTGGATCTCTTCTGGGGGCTGAAATAAGTGCGGATATTTGGATTTCATACTTTCTTCTGCTTCCCAAGTCATTTATTCTCGGTTGTTATTTTGCCATAAGACTTTAACTGAGGCTACTTCCTGAAGTCTCCGTACCTGCCTGTCTAGTGTGGCAATGGGCACTTCTTCATAGACTAGCTTTTCTGTCACTTGAACATCATTTACTGGAACAATCCTCATAGGGTCTCCAACACACTTGCGGAACATTGAGACATGGAAAACTGGATGAACTAATTCAAGTTCTAGAGGTAAGTCCAATTCATAAGCTACTTGACCCACCTTGCGGATAATCTTATAGGGTCCAATGTATCGAGGACTTAACTTTCCTTTCTTACCAAATCTCATCACTCCTTTCATTGGTGACACCTTTAAGAATACCCAATCATCAACTTGAAATTCTAAGTCTCGCCGACGGTTGTCCGCATAAGATTTTTGGCGACTTTGGACTGTTAACAATCGATCTCGGATCACCTTGACTTTTTCTACTGCTTGTTGAATTAACTCAGGGCCTATTAGCTGTACTTCTCCTATTTCAAACCATCCAATTGGGGATCTGCACTTCCTTCCATATAGAGCTTCATACGGAGCCATTTGGATACTGGAATGGTAGCTATTGTTGTATGCAAACTCAATTAGAGGTAAGTGGTCATCCCAACTACCACCAAAATCTAGAACACATGCTCTTAGCATATCCTCCAAGGTCTGAATGGTACGTTCGGCTTGCCCATCAGTCTACGGATGAAATGTCGTGCTAAGCTTTACTTGAGTACCTAGACCTTCTTCGAAAGATTTCCAGAACTTGGCTGAAAATCGCGCTCCTCTATCTGTGATAATGGATATCGGAATACCTTGGAGTCGCACAATCTCCTTGAGATACAACCTTGTATAATCTTCTGCTGAGTATGTTGTTCTAACAGGAAGAAAATGAGCTGCTTTCGTCAATCTATCCACAATCACCCATATAGAATCATACTTGCTTCGGAAATAAGGTAATCCTACAATAAAATCCATATTGATCACTTCCCATTTCCAAGTAGGGATTTTCATTGCCTGCAATAATCCTCCTGGCTTTTGATGTTCGATTTTCACTTGCTGGCAATTTGGACATTGGGCTACAAATTCTGCTATGTCTCTCTTCATTCCATCCCACTAATAAATTAACTTGAGATCATAATACATCTTTGTCGTTCCTGGATGAATAGAATACCGAGAATAATGAGCTTCTTTTAGAATTCGGCGACGTAATTACGCAACATTCGGAACACATAGCCTCCTCGGTATCTAAGAATTCCATCTATAGAAGTTTCAAATGGATACTTCTCTTTTTCATGAAATGTGTCTCTATAATGGCTCAACTGAGGATCTTCATATTGACGCTCTTTCACTTCCATATTCAAGGACGAAACTATGGGAGTATTAATACCAATTCTCGCACTACTCGAATCAACTAGACATACTCCAAGATTAGCTAATTGGTGGAGCTCATGAATTAATTCTTTCTTCTCCGTAGGAACTTCACATAGGCTCGCCCATCGATCGGCGCCTAACATCATACGCTACTACATTTGCCTTTCCGGGGTGGTATAAAATACTTACATCATAATCTTTCAATAATTCTAACCACCGCCTCTGCCGCAGATTCAACTCCTTCTGTTTGAAAATGTATTGAAGACTCTTGTGATCTGTATAGATATCAATATGCACACCATACAAGTAATGTCTCCACATATTTAATGCATGAATAACTGCAGCCAATTCGAGATCATGAGTTCGGTGGTTCTTTTCATGTTTCCGCAGCTGTCTCGAAGCATAAGCGATGACTTTACCGTGCTGCATTAACACACGTCCTAACCCAATACTGGAAGTATCACAATATACGACATAACCATCTGGCCCTTCCGGGAGTGTCAAGACTGGGGCTGAGGTTAATCTATCCTTCAACTCTTGGAAGCTGCGTTCACAAGCATCACTCCACTGAAATTTAGCTGACTTTTGGGTTAGCTTCGTCAATGGGGCTGAGATAGATGAAAATCCCGCTACGAACCTTCTATAGTAACCTGCCAATCCCAGAAAACTACGGACTTCTGTAGGCGTCGTAGGCCTTGGCCAAGTCTTCACGGCTTCGCTTTTTGAGTATCAACTCGAATGCCATCATCCGAAATAACATGACCCAAAAATGTCGCAGAATTCAGCCAAAACTCGCACTTTGAAAATTTTGCATACAATTCTAGAGTTCGAAGAATTCCAAGAACAATACGTAAATGGTCCGTATGTTCGATTCGTGCGAGAGTATACCGAATATCATCAATGAATACTATTACGAATAAATCCAAGAGAGGCTCGAATAGATTATTCATCAAATTCATGAACACCTTAGCCGAGCATTAGTTAACCCAAATGACATCACCCGAAATTCGTAATGGCTATATCTCGTTCTAAAAGCTGTTTTGGGAATATTTTCTTCTTTAACTCTCTCTTGATGATAACCTGACCTTAGGTCTATTTTGGAGAACCACTTGGCACACTGTAGTTGGTCAAACAAATCATCAATTCTAGAAAGAGGATATTTGTTCTTTATTGTCACCTTATTCAACTGCCTAAAGTCGATACACATCCGTAGAGAACCATATTTCTTCCGCACAAATAGGACTGGTGCTCCCCACGGTGATGAACTAGGCCTAATGAATCCTTTTTCAAGCAAATATTTCAACTATGCCTTTAGCTCTTTCAATTCTGCAGGAGCCATTCGGTAAGAAGGAATCGAAATAGGCTTGGTATCCGGCAACACATCAATGGAAAAATCAATCTCTCTTTCCGGTGGAAGACCTGAAAGTTCATCTGGAAATACATCCGGGAATTCATTCACTATCGGAACGGATTGAAAAATTGGCAGCTTTGCTTCAAAGATCCTGAACTCGGACTAAGTGATAAATATAGCCCTTAGCTATCATCTTTCTTGCTTTAAGGTAGGAAATAAACCTACCTCTTGGAGATGCTGTATTACCCTTCCATTCAAGTACGGGCTCTCCCGGAAATTGAAGTCGAACCATTTTCATTCGGCAATCAACATTAGCATAACATGAGGCCAACCAATCCATACCCATAATCATATCGAAATCTAGCATTTCCAGTTTAACTAAATCAGCTTTAGTCTGACGGTCACATATCACAATTACACAATTTTTGTACACTTGTCTAGCTATCACGGGATCACCAACCGGAGTAGATACCTCAAAAGGTTTAATTAGCTCAGGTTTCACCCCAATGCGACCAGCAACATACGAAGTAATATAAGCTAAGGTAGAACCCGGATCTATCAATGCATACACATTATGGGAAAATACGGATAATATACCTGTAACCACATCCGGGGAGGACTCAAGATCCTGTCGCCCGACTAAAGCATACATATGGGCCGAGTGGCACTGGAGATGCTCCCCTTCGCCTACCTCGACCCGCCGGAATCTGGGAGTCCACCCTACCGGCGCACCGAAGAGGAACCAAATCTCGCTCCCGTGGGGCGAACCCCACCTCTACCAAACCTCGAGGAATAATCACGCATCAAGTGCCCAGTCTGTCCACAAACATAGCAAGCATCTGTGCCTAGGCGATATGGCCCAGAATGTAATTTACCGCACTGACTACATCGCGGTACTGGTGGTCTCCTCTGAGTATGATCACCCCCAAACTGAGAACCTGAAGCTCTCGAACTCTGACCCTGTCCTGAAGGAAAGAAGCGATCAAATCTCCTACCTGCAAATCATGGAGGCGCACTAGTCGCCGACTAGCCTGAGTGTCTAGAATATGCCTGCCTTGATTCCCCTCTGTAATCACTACTTGCCCCCATAGATCTGGCCCTCTTGCTTTGCCCTCTATCAATATCACGATCACCCCTTTGCGGATGTTGTTGTCCTTCTAAATTCTGGGCATGGGCTTGAATGTGGGAAATATCCATCCCATCTTGCAATGAAGCCGTCAAGCAGTCCTTGAACAAATGTGGCCCTAATCCACTCACGAACCTGTGCACTCTATCCCCCATGTCGGCCACCATAGTCGGAGCATACCTAGCCAAAGAATTAAATTGAAGGCTATACTCCCGGGCACTCATATTTCCTTGTTTTAGATTTAAGAACCTATCCGCTCTAGCTCGGCGGACCTCGGGTGGCAAATAGTGGCGGATGAAGGCATCTACAAATTCTTGCCAAACGGGAGGAGGCGCGTTCTTTTTTTTTTGATGATATCTAATTATTGTACCATAATACCGCCACATCTCGGAGTCTATAAGATGCCAACTCCACGTATTCGCTTTCGGAGGCATGAATAATCTTCAATGTTCTCAAAATTTCATCAATAAAACTTTGCGGGTCTTCATTCGGCTTTCACACAAAAAACTCCGGAGGATTCAAACTCATGAAATTACGAGCTCTGGTACTAGCTGCCCGATCACTTGGACTCGCATTCTGCCGCTCTTCTTGGGCGGCAACTAATTGCGTCAATAGATGAATAGCCTCGGTCACTTGTTGACCCGAAGTAGCCGGTGGAGGAATTGGAGGCATAGGAGCTGGAGCTGAAGCCCCTTCTTGTTCTTCTATAATAGGCGGAGTAGAAGAGGCATTAGATGGAGCCTCATTATGTGATTCACCCTCTTCTACATTCATTGGTAGCTCTCTTTCTACCCGCCTTTTCATCGTAATCTTACCCTTCTCGGCGGCTGTAGCTTTTCCCTTTGGCGGCATTTCTGAACTCATAACATACTATTAGGGAGGAGAAAATCTTATGCACGGCTCTATCGCATGATCTCATAAGAAGAAGAATGGTCATGCAAAATACATCAAAACCCCCCTAAACTATACCCGAAAAGTCATTTTCACACTTAAACTATCGTGGCGACCCATTACACACCTAATATATGAAAAAGTGATATTATTTGCTCCCTGAGAGCTGATGTGGCATAAAATGTAAAAATAACTAAAAAATAAGCGCGTTTTAATTAAAATTAATTCATTTTTCTTTTTTTTTTAATACCAAATTTATATTTTTTTATCCCACCCTCACCCCCAACACCCCCACCCGTCCCTTTCTTCTTCATTTCCCCACCCCTTCCCCCACCCGTCCCTTCTTCCAACCCCACCCATCCCGTTTTTCTCTCTTCCCCTCATTTCCTCCATAACCCAAAATGGAAAGTTCAAAAAAGAAAGAAGCAAACCTCCAAAACCCCATCCTATCCCAAATCCACAACCAAAAAAAAAAAAAAAATCGACGACAAGGTTGGAAGAAAATGGCTGATAAGAACGGAGTAGTATTTATTTTGAATAAGGCCACTGAATATAAAATTCTAAATTTGCCTTGTGCCTACATAATGTTGGAAGAAAATGGCTGATAAGAACTCTTAAAGGTACTGTAGTTAAATACAACCTAATAAATGACAATTGTGACATGCACTAATTTCATGATTATGCACAGACCCTCAAGGTCACAAAAATCCAGAAGCAGCAAGGACGAAAGGAGTGGTTGCTGCCACTGTTGATGTAATAGCAGCAGTAGTGGTGGCGGATTGGTGGGGGAGGAGGGGATAAAGAAGAATGGGAGGGTGGGGGAGGAGGGGAAAGGCAAAAAATATAAAATTAAAAATTAAAGGATTTTTTGACGTGGCGCTGATGTGGACTGACGTGGCGCTGATGTGGGGAGAGAGTGTGTACACTCTCCCCTAGTGCAACTGGTCATATTATATAAGGGAGCAAATAATATCACTTTTTCATATATTAGGTGTGTAATGGGTCGCCACGATAGTTTAAGTGTGAAAATGACTTTTCGGGTATAGTTTAGGGGGGTTTTGATGTATTTTGCCTTTTCCTAAATGCCCTGTAGCCTCTTGTTTATTAGTGTGGCGCGCAATACACCATAAACAAGACTCTACTAGACACGGCTCGTAGACACTTCCTAGGACTGAACTGCTCTGATACCACTGCTGTCACGACCCGACTAGGGGCCATGACGGGTACCCGGGGCTAACCACCGAGCACCGCTCATACCATTACCCATCGTACTCATCAAGCGTTCATTCATTAATCTTATACTCAAGTCATAGGAAAAAATCATTTTTCACTTCGAAACATAATTACCATTATATACATAAGCCCTTCGGCTATCAAAATAATGTACATACAATAAGGACATCGTGAGACCATACTACCCACACATACGCATCTACGAGCCTCTACTATAGTAATAGACATATGGACGGGACAGGACCCCGTCATGCCCAAAACATATATATACACAAAAGAATAAAGCAATGGCACCTTCGGAATAATGGAGTGCTCTCATGTCAGCTAATAGCTCCTACGAGTCTGGATCATCTCCCTGTCTACCTGTGGGCATGAACACAGCGTCCAAAGAAAACGGACGTCAGTATGAACATTGTACTAAGTATGTAAGGCATGAATGAAATGAACATAAAAGAGAAATCAAAAGACATAAGATGAAGATATAACCTGCGTAACTTTTAAGGATGGATACGTTTCATACATATATCATATATAATCATAGTACATGTATCATCATAGCGCATACATCATCGTATCATATATATCATCATCGTTAACCCGCGTCCGGGTAACCATCATATGCCGCCCACTAGTGGTGTCATGTCCGGCCCTCTAGGCTCGGTGTAAACATAGCAGCCCGCCTAAGCGGTGACATGCCCGACCATTTAGGCACGGTGGAATCGTATGCAGCCCGCCTTCACGGTGACATGCCCGACCATTTAGGCACGGTGGAATTGCATCGTTATATACCATCGTAAACTTAACATTTTCATACATTGCATAGGCATATCATAAGCTTAGCGTCATTATACATTTATTATCAAACATACATTAGAACTTGAAGGAAAATATGGCTATGTCGGGGTGACATAAGGTCATGAACCCCCGATTACATTATGGAGTGATCATAATCATTATGTCTCTCCTTGAGGGGACTAACATTTTAAGGTGAGTATACACAAGGAAAAGCACAAATAGAATCACACTTAGGATCATTAACCTCATGGGAATCGTACCTCACTTTAAGATTCTTTATACTTAACTCATTATCATCATTATCATGCTCGTATCGTATCTCTTTCCTTTATCATATGCGTATGTAGCTCTTTATAGTCATGGACTCATAATTTTCGTTATTTAGGAAGATCATGGAAAAATAGGAGAATTCATGCTGTAGGAGTCATGCCTTAGAAGGAAGGGACTAGCCTTACATACCTCTTTCGTTTAGCTATTCTATCGTTTGATCGTTCTCCTTCGATGCTCGCATTTCTACCTTCAAGAGAATTCGCATCAACATTAGCTAATCGATTATGTGAACGTGCTTACTAATGCTAGAGAAAATTGGGCAGCATTTCCTTATTTTATACAACTTTCCTCATATCATATATCAACTCCCAAACACCCATAACAACATTCACAATATTATAAGCAACAATCATCATTCATCTACATTATCCACATTTCTCAATTTCACTTCAATTTCTCCATAATCATGGTTATAGTTCACTATTACGTTCTTTCACATATAATGCTTATCCCGTGTTCTAAATGTCATTCATAACATACGTACAATCACAACATATCAATATTCATGACTCATTCCGAAATACCATCATCTAAGTCTTTCAACCTCTCATTACCCTAAACAACATGGAAAGATCATAAAACTTACCTTAGATAGTGTAGGAATAAGCCTTGAGCGGGGATACTCCTCTTGCACCAAAACCCTAGCTTCACTTGTACTTAGATTCCTTGTCTTGGATGAACTCTAGTGAGCTTCTTACACTTAACTCTCTTAGTTTGATGAAGTTGATCTTGAATCTCTCTTGAGTTCTTATGGAAGAAGTGTGTGGAACCCTCTAGAAGCCTTGAGAGAGATGAAGAAGTGTGGCAAATGAAATTAGTGAAGTGGGATCACATTTATATAATTGAACTTAACTCAGCCCGTCGGGACTTCCACGGACACTTATACGGTCCGTATAACATTGCACGGCTCGTATAAGTGGTTGTGGTTCACCACCAGGCAAGCATCATCTCTGTTGGGTGTTATACGGACCCTTATACAAACCGTATAATGTTATACGGACCGTATTAGTCGGTCGTATAACCCCATTTCCCTGAAATGATCTCCGTCATTCGTTTGATCTTCAATCCTTATGGAACCTTCTTGACACTTGTTTAACCCCTCATTACCAATCTAAGGGACATTATAACTCTTCTCCAAAACATCATTAAGCCATCATTAATTTGATACTCGTAAATCTTGCCCGACACACAACATATACCTTGCTTTCCTTAACTTTCGTCTCCTACTTCAAATGTCTTTGAAATCTCATTTAGAATCATCAAATGTTATTTTTTAGTTATCAAAACATCGTATACATCGTGGCCTTCGCTAGTCTGTTCACTGTACGTTAACGAAAATTTTTTGGGGTGTAACACTAGGGATATAAACAGGGGAGATGTTGCCCGAATTTCGACAGATTCTAAAAAAGTTTAATTTGAAGGCTTAAGATAAGCATACGACGATAAGCCTAATAATAATATGAATTCTCTTGAATGTAGATTTATGAGCTTGGGAGGATAAGCGTTAGCAGTTAAGGAGACTAAAGAGGTATGTTAAGGGTAAACCTTTCTTTGTAAAGGCATGATTCTTTTCTTGTGAACCCATACATATTTTCGATAACATCCTTATCCCCAAAGGCTAGAATTCTATGATTCTCAAAGTTCTTATGATGCTAAAATAGATGTTTTCTACGATGATAATGATGATGTTGATTATTCCATTTCTAGAAATTCCAAGGCATATGATTGTGATGCTATCACGAGATTGTTGAGTTTATTTCATGATTTTCCTGATTTCATTCATTATTATTGATCTTACCTTATGATAGTTGTTCCTTCAAGGTGAGATATAGCGATGATGATTGTTCCATAATATAAATCGGAGATTACCGACCTTACGTCACTCCGATAAAATAGTAACTTTTAATTGGGCTCTTATGCATACTACTTATGTTATATATGTATATATTATATGAGAAAAGATGACGGCGTTATATACACGTATATTATATGTATATGGGGTATGGGAAAAGAGTGACGGCGTTATATAAGCATAACCACCTGATCAGTTGGTATACTATGATATCGTCCCGAACGCGGGATGCCCGGACGCGGGATATATGGGTATATAATGATGATATAATATATGGATCGGGATGCACGCTCCGCAGCACTATTATGTTATATATGTATGAGAAATGTTTTTGTGAAAAGGCTAAACATGTATGGTATCCGCCTAAGAGGCATTCAGATGTACAAGTTATCTCTTTATTTCATGTTATGCTCCCTATCTCTTATTATGTTGCTATTCATGCCTTACATACTTAGTACATTGCTCGTACTGACGTCCTTTCTTGTGGACGCTGCGTTCATGCCCGCAAGAAAGCAGGGTGATAGATTTGATCCTTAGGAGCTTCATCAGCAGAGTTTCAAAAACACTCCAGTTGCTTCATAGCTGCCCCGTCTTCATGGATTCCTTTATTCTATGTAGAGGTTCGTAGACAGATGTGTGTAGCTAGAAGTCCCATATTGTTATCAGTTCGTATTGTTGTATTATATTATGGCAGCCTTGTTGGCTTATGTTTATGGGCATAGTTATTGATGATTATATAGAAATGTGTCATTATCTTGTGATATATGCCCTTACAGATTATGATACCCATAAGCTGTTTTTGTGGTCCACCTAGGAATGATTATGAGATGTATGTTCAGAGGTGCTCGGTGGGTTAGCTTCGGGTGCTCGTCATGGCCTTTTGGTTGGGTTGTGACATCATGCCAGTACCAAAGAAAGATGGAAAGATACGAATCTACATGGACTAACGCGACCTTAGCAGAGTTAGTCCCGAGGACGAGTTTTGTGACACCCCAGCTTAGGAGGAAAGTCCCACATCGGCAAAATACATGAGAGGTGCTAGGTATATAAGTAAGCATGCCTTACCTTCTAGTGACGCGTTTTAAAGCTATGCGGGCTTAGGCCCAAAGCGGACAATATCACTAGTGGATTGGGCTGTTACAGATGGTATCAGAGCCACTCCTGTGTCAGCCTTGTTCATGGTGGGCTATAGTTCAACTGAGTTTAGGCAAATCCCGAGTAGACGGGACAAACCTCAGTGTTGAGTCTAGGTAAATCCCATGCGGTGGGGCAAACCTCAGCAAGGACACTGAGTCCATAAGAGGGGGTATATGTGACACCCCAGCTTACGAGGAAAGTCCACATCGGCAAAACATAGGAGAGGTGCTGGGTATATAAGTAACTATGTCTTACCTCCTAGTGATGCGTTTTAAAGTCATGCGGACTTAGTCCCAAAGTGAACAATATCACTAGTGGGCTGGACTGTTACAAATTTCCACTCCCAAACATCCACACACTCATTGACAATTGTGCGAAGCACGAGTTACAATCATTTGTGGATTGCTTCATAGGGTACTATTAAATCTTTATGAGTGAAGAAAACCCAGAGAAAACAAACTTCATCACCCTGTGAGGAGTATATTTTTATCGAGTAATGCCGTTCGGCCTCAAGAATGCCGACGTCATTTACATAAGGGCTAACACCACCATTTTCCATGATATGATGCACAAGGAAATTGAAGCATACATGGACGATGTCATTATCAAGTCAAGAGAAATATTTGAGCATGCCATGCATTTGCGAAAGTTCTTTGACAGACTTCGAAAATTCAATCTAAAGCTAAACCCGGCCAAGTGTGTATTTGGAGTACCTGCCAAAAAATTGCTGGGATTCATAGTCAGTCGAAGGGGCATCGAACGATCAAAGCTATCCAAGAGCTACCGCTTCCAAAAAATAAGAAGGAGGTCATGAGTTTTCTAGCAAGGTTAAACTACATTGGTCGGTTCATAGCCCAGTCCACCGTGATTGCAGAGCCCATACTCAAATTGCTAAAGAAAGACACACCAATAGAATGGATCGAAGAATGTCAGAAATCATTCGACACCATCAAGAAGTATCTTTCCGATCCACCAGTCTTGGTACCTCCTAAGCCCAGGAGTTCATTATTGCTATATTTGTCGGTATCAAATAATGCCTTCGGATGCGTATTAGGACAACACCACAAAATCGGCAAAAAAAAGCGTGCAATCTATTACTTAAGCAAGAATTTCACCGCTTGTGAGGCAAGGTACAATTTGGTAGAAAAGACATATTGTGCATTGACATGGATAGCACAGAAGCTAAGGCATTACTTGTCATCATACACCACTTATCTCATATCCAGGATGGATCCACTGAAATACATCTTTCACCAACCCATGCCTATAGGGATATTGGTGAAATGGAAAATGCTAATGAGTGAATTTGATATCACATACGTAGCACAGAAGGCCGTCAAGGGACAAGCATTGGTCGACTTACTGCAGAAAGTCTGATTGATGAGGATTTTGAGCCCCTCCAAAGCTACTTCCCAGATGAAGAAGTATTGACAGTAGATGAGGACATAGCTGAGTCCTACTCGAGATGGAGATATTTTTTTGATGGTGCGGTTAATTACAATGGTTGGGTAATTAGAGCGGTACTGATATCAGAAATCGGACAACACTATCGGATGGTCGCAAAGCTCAAATTCTGATTCACCAATAATATGGAAGAATACGAGGCCTGTATTTTAGGCCTCAGAATGGCTTTGGACATGGACATCCACAAACAATTGGTAATAGGTGATTCAGACCTGTTGATTTACTAAGTACAAGGCGAATGTGCCATAAAGAATGCCAAAATCTTACTGTATGTGAACCTCGCACAAAGGTTATGCAGAAAGTTCAAAAAAATTGATTTCAAGCACACACCAAGGGCTCAAAGCTAGTTAGCTGATGCTCTTGCTACCATAGAATCCATGATACAACATCCTAAAAGCAGTCACATTGACCCACTGAAGATAAGTCTGAGAGAAGAACATGCCTACTGTTCCTATGCGGAGGCGGTGTTACACTTCCCCTTTTGCAAACGTTAAAGTTTTTCTTTAAGACGATTGTCGTAAGTTCATATTGAAAATCATTGGAGAGTTATGTGTAAGGTCTATGGGTATATCTCGGAGATGTATAAGTTTGTAAACATGTTTGTAAAAGAGTATGAAGCTTAGACGTTAAACGAACTGGAAGGAATGCATTTCGTCAAAAATTTGACTGAAACCACTTTCACGGCCATTTTTATGGATTGTGAATAATTTCACAGACTGTGAAAATGGTGTTGATCCACCATGAAATGGTGGAAGTGGTGAGGAGCTTCTGGAACAGTTTCACCGCGACTTTCACGGCCAGTGAAATTTTTCACGGTCGTGAAAATGTACAGTGAAATTGAGGTGTGGAGATTTTGTTCCTTGATTATATATCATAGGGCCATGACTTGGGGCTCATATTTTCACCAAAACAAATCCCTAGTGACCCTATAAGCTCTCTTAAACACCCATAAACATCACAAATAAATCAAGAGAAGATCAAGTTATAATATCCCTAACTAGTTCATAAAAGTGTGTGTTGTTGCTTCTAGTTGAAGTGGTGGTGAATAAGCTTTGGAGCAAGTTGTGTGTGGATATTGTTCTTTAAATATAAGGTATTTTCCTCACTCTATTACTTATGTTGAGTTGATTTGGAGGTTAATAAGTCTTCAAGGTGGAAAGAGTTATGGAGTAAAGGTTATAAGATGTTGTGTTGAAGTTGTTATTATGGATTGATTATGAAAGGAAATTTTGGGACTGAATTGAGTTTAATTTGCATGTAATCTTTTGGCTATGGTATTTTTAATGTTGTTATTGATGTTTTGGAGTTGTTTTGAAGTTTGGAGGAAGTAGTTAATAAATAGGAAATGCTGCTCGCATTTCGTTAGCTCACCTATTAGTTTAGTTTGACCTTATAAGCGTTTCAATGACTTAACCTTAGTGTGAATCATCTTGAAAATAGATTTGCAAGCTCGGGAGGATAGACATTGAGTGGTTAAGTAGACGACGAGGTATGTTAAGGCTGTCCCTTTCTTTCTTATGGCATGATCATATTGATATGAACACATACAAATGTCCTTCATAATGACTCCATTCCTAGAAATATTGGAAGCTTATGTTCTTGATCTTTTTATGATGTTATTGATCTTATCTCATGGTTATTGATCTTGCCTCATGATTATTGATCTTGTTTATGGTTGTTGATCTCATCTTATGGTTATTGTTCCTTCAAGGTGAGATATGTCGATGATGTTAGCTCCATAATGGTAATCGGAGGTTTACTGACCTTACGTCACTCCGATAGAGTCATAACATTTCTTTGAGATCTCGTGCATGATTTATATATATATATTTATATGTAGTGATACTAAGCAGCGCTATAGTCGGCTTGGTACGACACCTATTGTGCACACCACTGCAGTTGGGTACGGATAATACCGAGCCTATTATGGCCAGGTACGGATGACACCGAGCCTATATGGCCGGGTACGGTATTATGATATATATGTATGTATGTATGAAAATGTTTCTTAAATGAAAATCATGCATGACATCCGCCTTGAGAGGCATTCAGATGTACAAGTTATTTTGTCTTACCTCATGTTACCTTTATATCTTTATTATGTTATTACTTATGCCTTACATACTCGGTACATTATTTGTACTGACGTCCTTTTGTTTGTGGACGCTGCGTTCATGCCCGCTGGTAGACAAGGAGACGGTTTAGACCCTTAGGCTGCCTTCTCAGCGCTTGTACAGGAGCACTCCACTTGTTCCGGAGTTGCATTCAGATTGATATGATTCTTTTGTGTACATTTGGGCATGGCGGGGTCCTGTCCCATCCTCACTATGTTATGCACTCTAGTAGAGGCTCGTACACATATATGCTCAGTTAGACATTTGGTGAGCTTATCGGTCCATACTTTATTATATCATTTTGACAGCCTTGTCGGCTTGTATACTTGTGGTTCAGTACAGTTACATATGTTCATATATCTTTTGGGATTGTGTCCCGTCCAGTTTGTGATAATTATTAGTTAGCATTATGGCCCACTTAAGTATGATGATAAGGTGCATGTATGTTTTGTGGTGCTCGGTAAATTAGCTCCGGGTGCCCGTCATGGCCCTCCGGTTGGGTCGTGGCAAAAGTGATATCAGAGCAGTTCATCCTAGGGCCGTCTATGAGCCGTGTCTAGTAGAGTCCTGTTTATAGGTGTGTAGTGCACCACAATTATAAACAGGAGGCTGCAGGATATTTAGGAAAATTGCCTTTCTTTCTCATCTTAGATCGTCCGATAGAGCGATGTTATGAGGATTCCTTTTTTGCTGACCGTATGTTATGATTTCAGTAATGCCTATGACGAGGAAAGCTTCAGTGGCTCAGAAGTGCATGTCAGTGGCAGGTAGGAGAATTGGATGGGTACCGCTTGTAGATGTTGAGGAGGGTGAGTCCTAGAATGAGGTTCCATCTCAGACCTCTCATACTCCGCCCGCTCCAGAAGAGCATAGAGGAGCTCCAGCACCCCAGTTCCTCCACCTGATGCCTCAGGTCTGGAGATGCGGGAGGCTATTCTATTGTTGACTCAATTAGTAGCCGTTCAGGGTCAGCGTCAGGGTACGGGTTATGGTGACAGGTCTGTTAGTGCCAGGGTTTGAGATTTAATTAATTTAGGCCCTCTTGAATTCTTTAGATTGAAACTGGATGAGGACCCGTAGAATTTTATAGATGGGATGTTGAGGACGTTGCAGGTGATGCATGCTTCAAACACTAAGTCAGTAGAGTTGGATTTCTACAGATTACGGGATGTTGCTATTCATTGGTATGAGACTTGGGTGTCATCCAAAGGAGTTAATTCACCCCCACTCGTATTGTAGGAGTTTATAAATGCCTTCTTTCGGCATTATTTCCCACCAGAGATTCGACGGGCTTGAGCTGATAAGTTCTTGAACCTTAGACAGGGGAGAATGAGTGTTCGAGAGTGCAATCTTCATTTTAATTTATTGGCTAGATATGCTCCAGCTATGGTAGCTGAGATGGAGGATCGTGTTTACCGATTTGCGAGTGGATTGGGACAATATTTGATTGATGACTGCATGACGGCTTCCCTTCAGACAGGTATGGATGTTTCTCGCATTCAGGCGCACGCTCAGAATCTTGAGGAGCATAAGCAGCAATGGAAAGTCGAGCGTGAGCATGATAGGGGTCATAGTAAGAGAGCCAGATCTTTAGGTGCTGTCAGTGAGTTCAGAGAGGGTCAGAGGCAACAATATTCTAGGCATTCAGGCCATTCACTGGCTAGTGCAACTCCGCGCCGCCAGGTGCCGTAGATTTGATCGACCTACTTATTCAAGACTAGGTCAGGGTTCCAGAGCCTCAGGTTCTCTGTATAGGGGTGAGTCAAACCAGATGAGGCCACCTTTACCACAATGTACTTAGTGTAGTAAGTTATATACCGGACTGAGCCGCTTAGGTTCAGATGTTTGTTATGCTTGCGGTCAGCCAGGCTATATTATGCGTGAGTGTCCATTGAGAGGTGGTAGAGGTATAGTTCAACCCACAGGATCAACGGTTGGTTCGTCATCATCTTTACGCCTTCTGAGGCAAGGCTCTCAGATATCGGTAGGCCGTGGTAGAGGCAGAGGAGGAGCGTCTAGGTCGAGCGGTCCTCAGAACCGCATTTATGCACTGGCGGGTTGATAGGATCTCGATTCTTCGCCTGATATGGTTACAAGTATGCTATCAATATCTTCTTATGATGTATATGGATTGATAGATCCAGGTTCTACGTTGTTGTATGTTACTTCTTTTATTACTGGTCAGTTTTGGTTGAAACCCAAGTTGATTAAACCTTTTGAGGTGTCTACACCCGTTGATGATCCAAAGGATGGCTAGATAGGTATATAGAGATTGTGTAGTTATAGTTTGCGATCGTCATACTATGGCAGATTTGGTTGAGTTAGATATGATAGACTTTGATGTCATTATGGGTATGGATTGGTTAGCTTCTTGTTATGCTAATGTTGATTGTAGAACAAAGATTGTTCAATTTCAATTTCCAGGAGAGCCAGTTCTAGAGTGGAAGGGTATACAACATCACCGAGAGGTTGGTTTATTTCCTATCTCAAGGCAAGGAAGATGATAGCTAAGGGTTGTATTTATAATTTAGTATGGGTTCAGGATACAAAAGCAAAGCCACCGACTCTTCAGTTTGTTCCAGTAGTTAATAATTTTCTAGATGTATTCTCGGACGAGTTTCCAAGTCTTCCACTAGAGCAGGAGATTGATTTTGCCATTAACGTATTACCAGATACTCAACCGATATCTATTCCTCCCTATAGGATGGGGCCTGTTGAGTTGAGAGAATTGTAGGAGCAGTTGAAGGACTTGCTTAAGAAAGACTTTATCAGGCCTAGTACGTTACCGTGGGGAGCACCAGTGTTATTCATATTGATTATAGGTAGCAGAATAAGGTGAAAATAAAGAATAAGTATCCACTCCCGAGGATTGATGATTTATTTGATCAGTTGCAAGGTTCTAGATGGTTCTCAAAAATAGATTTGAGATCAGGGTATTACTAGGTGAAGGTTAGAGAGAAAGATATTGTTATATCCCGTATTTTTGTGCGTTGGATTATTCGTAAGCTAATCGACATAAGTTCAAGAACAAGATTATTTTTGAGATATGAGACAAGGACTTTTTAATCCCGATTTTAATAATGCACGGTTTGCTAGCTAATTACTATTAGTATGGAAATATTAATGGAGATTACGGATTAATTAACCATGATTAGATTATTAAGTGGGGATTAATGATTAATTAAGTTAATTAGTGCACTAAGTGGGCCCCACTACAATATGGCCAAATCTGATTGGTCCATGCCATAGTGGGACACATGTCATTATGTCTGGACACATGTCATTGCGGCTGATTTCATATATAAAGAGGTTGATGACTCATTTAATCACAATCATCTTCACAATTCATCTTCATAAATTGTTGAAAGAAATACTCCACCAACCAGCCATGGCAGTTCACGACCAACTCCAAAAATGAAAAAGGAAGAGAATTATAAATCCCTATGGTGTTCTAAACATTCAAGGAGGCAGCCATGGCTGCCAAAGCTCACGGCCAGCTCCAATATGGTGAAAGGAAGGGAATTTTAATTCCATAAAAGTGTTCTAAATGTTCCAAGGAGGTAGCAACATTAGGATTTAAATTGAGGAAGAGGAAGTGGTGCAATTGGTGCAAGTAATTGTAAGATCTGTCCTAACTTATTTGAGGTAAGATTTCTTCTTCTTATGGTATATTTGAAGTTAATGATGTTGTAATTGAGAGATTAACTCTTATTAAGTGGAATTGGAAGTAAGAAAATGGCATGATTATTGTTGGCGTTGTAAGTGGACAGAATTGGAGTTGTTCCAATTAGATTGGGTTTGATTGTTGTTGTTGTTATTATTGTTATGGATTATGTGTTAAAAGTAAAGGAATCTTGATATCTAAAGTTGTAGTTGTTTATATGAGATTGTTCAGATATGAATTGGATTAGATGTTCATGAGGTTAGGGGCTGTTCTTGTTGAGTTGAAGGATTAAAAGTGTGGTTATAATTATGTATTTGTGTTGTTGTAGTTGATGGGCTGCTTGGGGCATGTTATTGTAAGGTTTATTCCCTCCTACATGTTCTAGAGATGGTTTGGTCTTTGTACAATTTGATGGATGTGGAATTTGTGAAAGGAAAGTTTAAATCATGCTAGAACTTGTATTTATTTTATGGGCTATTTTAGAACTTGTTGTGATATTAAGATATTTTTCTTGTGTATGAGTAATTGATGTTGTTTTCGTGTTATTGTTGATATGGCTCATAAATTTGGAAGAATGAAGTGTATAAGGTATCGTATACGAAGCATATGCTGGTCTGGTTGGTGTATAATCTTAGATGTCGATGATTTGAGTTGAAAAAGGATTAAGAGAGGTTATTGGGTTGTTGTCGTTGTTGTTGGTTTGGTTGATTGAGTGGTGGTTGTTAAATATTAGGGGAAATGCTGTCCGTTTCATTTTCGTACCGAATCGTCATTGATGTACACGATATACGAAAGCCCTCTAAAGTTGTGTACGTATTCCAATGGTTATAGGTTTGGCATACTGGTTGTGGAAATTTCGTGATTAAGTTGAGTTCCTTGGACGACGTAAGGTATGTAAAGCTATCCCTTCTTTCTTCTTGGCATGATCTATGTGAGACAACGGACGATGAATGTATAAACTCCAAAGAAGTTCCTATTCTTAGAGATATTAGGATGGCTAATGTTCTTGATTTCCAAAAGCTATTTCATTATGTCTTGATACGTGTCTATGATTCCAGAAGTCCTATTTTGATATAATCCATAATGACATTCGAAGGGTACTTGACATGACTGTTGTCTTTGATTCTCAAGTGTTAGTTCATTCTAATTATTCTATTGAGTCTCAGATGATGATTTAGTTTGCATATGGTTGCTCACTACTCGCTCGTGCATCTCGTTAATATATCTTTCACCGAGTCTCGGCCGGGTATGTTTTCGTGCACAAGCCACCGCATTGTTCACCGAGTCCTTCACTAGAGGGCCGGGTACGGTATATATATATATATATATATATATATATATATATATATATATATATATATATATATATATATATATACATGATATGATGATGTGATGATAGCACCGAGTCCCATGATGGCCGAGGATGGTATACATGTATACGACTTTATTCACCGAGTCCCATAATGGGCCGGGTATGGTATATGATATGGCTATGCATGATTTTCATTTCATAAGGCACAAGTACAGTGGTATCTTTGATTGTCATACTTGTCTCCTGTAATCTTTTATTCGGTCCATGATCTTCTTTATTGTATTTCATGCTTTATATACTCGGACATATCTCGTACTGACCCCCTTTCTTCGGGGGGCTGCGTTTCATGCCCGCAGGTACAGATACTCGATTTGGTGATCCTCCAGCCTAGGACTTCTACTCAGCTGTTTGGAGAGCTCCATTGTTCCGGAGCCTAGCTTATTTTGGTACAGATCTTTTGATGTAGACTTATGCATATCCAGGGGTACGGCGGGGCCCTGTCCCGTCATATTTCACTCTTATACTCTTAGAGGTCTGTAGACATGTGTGGGTTGTATATGGGTTTCGATCAGCTGTGTCGATACGGTTTACTTTGAGTATTTCTATATATAGTGGTAGCCTTGTCGGCTTGCATATTATGTCGTGCTTGGGTTAGTCAGACCCTCGGGGAGACAGGTTAATATGATATATGGCATTATGAATCTTTCGGTTGCTTTTACAAGTTTCCATATTGTCTTTAGTTTCAGTCCGACTATAACTAACAGGTTCGTATACGAGTGTCCAGTTCGGGCACTAGTCATGGCCCATGGGGTTGGGTCGTGACAGATATTTCGAAGACAGCCTTTAGAACCAGATATGGTCACTTTGAGTTTCGTGTAATGTCGTTTGGGTTGACTAATGCACCCGCGATATTTATGAATTTGCTGAATAGTGTATTCAGGCCTTTTCTATATCTGTTCATGATTGTGTTTATGTCACGGCCCATTTCGGGGTCGCGCGGGCACCTACCTTTCCCACTTCGGTAGGCGAACCCTCTCATTGATTACACATCAATCAAGTAAAGGCGATTAATTTAAATCAATAGATACTAGAAATTTAGCGGAAACTTCATAGTATATTCAATAAACTCAAGATTTAATATATTTACAATGATGTAACACATACAGACTCGATCCACTTCCCATGACCTGGTCTAGACTAGTACAAGAGCGACTAATGATTTCAGAATTACCACTACATTCTAAGACTCAATCTCCGTCCCGAAATGAAATGGGAGAAGGTCTTCCAGATAGGCACCGCGTATTTCCACATATGCTTCGATCAATCACCTGAAACAAATCTATACCCCAAAAAGGGTGTAGCAAGTGCAATATCAGTACAACCACACGTACTGAGTAAGTATCATAGGCCGACAATGGTTAATAACACATATCAGTAAAGAATTCACAGATAAACATGATAACAACCCAATCAAGTCAGACGATGATCTACCACACACTGTAAATCAATACCCTCAAGCATTAATTTCACTATAATAATTCACCAGTCAAGCTCACAACGATATCAGAACTCACATATCATTAAATCGATCGTTTCAGTCTAGTAGTCAACTCATCATCAAGACACTCGTTATCCTACATCACATAGAGACCAAACATATAACTCATCTTACCGACGGTCTATAGGATACCTCAACAAGTTCAATCAATAAATCCAGATCCAAGTACACGTTATTGCCTAAGTAAAATACCTAATCCCAAATGTGGTAAGTCTGAATAAATCAATCTGAATCCAATCATCACAGGTAAATACCAAATCATCTCAAACAAGCCATAATGCAATCTAATGCAAGATGTATCAATGCAATGCAATATGTATGGATGCAATGCCATGCCATGCAAATGAGGTGTACACATATACTCCGGGCGGAAATATCGACGTCTCGGTAGCACAACCCAGGGTGAGTCGCGAAGTCTGAGTTCCACCTGTCCCGGATCTTTGCCAAACAGACAAACGGGACCCTGGCTAATTGCTCACAGGGGGAGTCTCACCGGCACCACTCTGGGGGACCCGCAGAGTCCATGCACTAACAAACAATTCCGGGATAACATCGGATCGGCCATGCAACAACGATGCCCGAATATAACCATCGGATATCGGCCTCCTCACAATCACTCAAAAAAGTTTATCAAAATATCAGTTTCACTTGATCAACGATACCGGATCATCACCGGATATCGGCCATGCATCATGAATATGAGGAAGTGTATGCAATGCACATATCAACGATTCTGAAATTGAACCTCGGACATCGGCCTCCTCACAATCACTCAAGTAAAAGAGTTTATCAAGTATTAGTTTCATATAAACAACGATTTCAGAATGGATCTTCAGACATTGACCTTTTCACAATCACTCAAGTAAAAGAGTTTATCAAATATCAGTTTCGCTCAATCAACGATACCAGATCATCTCCGGGTATCGGCCATGCATGATAAATATGAGAGAATGCGTGCAATGCATATGTCGATCACCAACAGTCGAGTTCAATATCACAAATACCACAACAGGTATGCCAACAACGTATGACATCACAACACCAACAATGAAGTTCAATATCACAAATACCACAACGGGTATGCCAACAACGTATCACATCACAATACCAACAGTGGGTATGTCAACATGTATCCAAGTACAAATACCAACAACGAGTATGTCAATCCTATCCGAATCAAGACAACAAGTAGAATTCGATACCTATTTACTACACATGCCATCAAGCCAACACAATTGAACAATCAAACACACATAACGGGGTGGCTAGTCCCACACACAAAGGTCAACCAATCGATATATATATTTGCCACTTCCTTAAATTAGGAACACAAATCTCACCCTACACTCAAAATCCCTCGTCAAAACTCATTTTCGACTCAATCACAATAATGTACATTTTATCCTCCCATTCATCCACTAGATTCACTATGAATGGCATAAAACAATAATCACATATTATGGAAATTTCTCATCATTAGACACAACAATAGGGTTCACTCGCTATTTTCAAGTCACATATATCCACCGATATTAACGAAAAATCATATCAAATAACCTAAGGAATCTACAGGCCACAAGCCCGAACACACAAATCACACAACAATACCATCCTAAGATTCCATTCCAAATCTCCAATTCCTATACATGCATTCTCTCTTCCTTCTAATACACGAATATATGCAACTAACCGAGTCTACGAAAGGAAGCCATAACCTACACAGCGTACCGAACAAAGCCACGAACCCACACTTTGCCTTGCCTTTTGAAGCGTCTCCAAATAACCAAACTCTATCACATATGAATTATATGTAAGAAACCATGAATAATGATACTCATATTGGCTACTTTCTATTCGAGTCAAATTCTAACCCGTAATTTAGGAAAACGGGTCTCAAGGGCAAAACGGAAATTTTATGACCAAAATATCAAATTCAATATCAAAAGGGAAAAAACCCATTACTTTAATCATAGGAATACTCAATTAATTCTTAAAATCATCATTGTTAAGAAAACCCCCAAATTTGGGTCTAAGAACCCTAACTTTGATTCAAGAATTTCAACTCTAGAATGAAAGATTATTAGTTAACAAGACTAGATATCTCATTATCTAGCATAAATAGCAACATTAACATTATTTATTCACAATCTAGGAAGCCAATTCATTTTTGGAACTCTTTCATGAAAAACCCCAATTTTGGGTTGAAGAATCCTAGATTTTGCATAGAGATTTTTGGAAGAGGAAGGGTTTTACAAAACCAAAATGATGTATTAATTAATGGAAACTATTAAGCATAAGATTTAGACCTTACCCATAGGAACAATCTTGAGAAATAACCAAAAATCCATTTATCCCCAAGCTTCCAAGAGAGAAGGTATTCTAAATGAGGTCCAAATCCGATGTAGTCTCTGTTTTCCCTAAATGTTCGTGCCAATATGACCTCAAAATGCTGATTGGATGGTACCATTGGATTCCTCATGAAATTTCCTTGAATTTTGGCTTTTGAATAGCCTCATTTGGGCTTAAAATGATGGAGCTATGAGGGTGGTTTTTGTATTGGACCCGACTTTAATTTTCTGCGGGACCGCCGCAGCGGAAACCACAACCACTACAGTAGTCAAACGGCTGTAGCTATCCTAAAGATTCTGTAGCAGTGCTGCTACAGAAGTAAGGGACCCGCTGTAGCGGTCACCGGACACCAGATGCCCTGGTTTTTCGCCCTGGAACTAGGGATGGCAATCGGGTAGGTTAGGGCGGGTTAGGACAGGGCAAGCCTCGCCCTATTAAGGTTTCGACCTACCCTGCCCTGCCCCGTTTAGCTTTTCCAAAAAAAAATTGCCCGCCCCGCCCGCCCCGCCCCGCTAAGCCCCGTCCCCCACCGCCCAGCATTTATGTTATACGCCCTTTTCTCCTCTTTATTTCCACTTTGCAGCATGTAATTTTTTTTTTAACTTCTTTTGATATATTTTTTAGCACTAATACTGCAATTGCTATTCTTCAATGCGATTTATTGACTTTGTAAATACTATTTTTCCAACTTGGCCTACATTTTTTTAATTTATAAATACCATTTTTTCACTTTATAAATACCATTTTTTTCCTACAACTTGCTCTTCATTTAAACATTTAGTACAGTTTAAATGCAATTTGCAGCAAGTTATTAACGATGAGAGCTCAACCTGGTTTAAAATACCAAACACACAACAATTAGCCAACCAGCAAATGCTCAGACAGTACCTAATATTCCGGAAAGTTAAATCAATCATCCACAAAATATGTGCTAGATACCAGGGCTGTGTCACTGACTTCTTAGGAGGAAACATATTCCCTAAATAGAAAAGTTACCTAAGTACTACAAGAACAGTAGCTTCATACCAATTACCTAAGTACAAGAACAGTAGCTTCATACCAACTACCTAAGTACTCACTCACTTTTAACAAGCCATTTTTCATCATCAACTGCATCACCTATTTTATACCAATTACCTAAGTACTACAAGAACAGTAGCTTTATAACAAAAACAATAATAAGGCCACAGAAACCTCACAATCAAATTCTATGTTAGTATCACTATCCTATTAAAAACATCAGAAAGCTAAAAGACATAGCAAAAGAAAACAACTGTAGTTCATGTCTCTTCTTTTTCATCAAGCAATGTTCGGTATGAAACTTGACTCAGGCTCTTCCTCTTCATTAAGCAACGTTGGACATGAAACTTTATCGATTGTTGAAGTCAAACCTAAAAAGAGAAACATAATAGTTCAGTCTATCGATGTACTATTTAGAACTTGAACACTATTAATAAAAATGAGAAATAACATACCATTTATTTCATTCCATAACCACGCGCGAGCACACATTAAAGCTTCCAAAGTAGTAAGATGCAATCTACTGCGATGCGGACTAATTAACCTCCCACTAGTGCTAAATGCCGATTCAGAAGCAACAGTAGACACAGGAATGGCTAAGAGATCACGAGCCATCTTTTGCAAAGTAGGAAATTTCAATCCATTTGTCTTCCACCAACTCAAATTGTCAAATGATGGGGTCCGAGGCAGCAAGCTTTCTTCTAAATATAAATCCAACTCGGATCTTGTCTCCATTGTAGCTCTACTCGAAGCAACAAATCTATCAAAACTCGATAGTCGATCACCTTCAGTTAGATTAGAGAATTCACTAGAGCTAGATGCTTCAAACGACTCCCGTGGAGCAGATAATCTACTCTTATAATCTTGAAAGAGATTATAACAATGAGACCGGATTTCTTGAATTTTAGTTGAAGTATCTTCACCATAGATTTGTGGAAGAAAGTACTCTACCAACTTCATCTTATATCTTGGATCAAAGATTGCTGCGACACCCATTAAAACATGCATTTCATCCCAATATTTTTTAAACTTCAACAACATCGCAGATGCCATAGATCTAATCAGAGGATTAAAGCTCTTCACCCAATCTTCCAAGTCTATCTTAATTTCACAAACTTTTGTAAAGTATTGATTGGAAGTTGGATATTGAGTTCCTGAAAATTGTTCAGTGATATAGTAAAAAATTTTGAGCTTACCACAAACATCTTCTGCATCACTCCATTGCTCTTCGGTTGGATAAGACTTATAATTTGTGTCAGTTAGACTCAACTTCTTAAACACTTCTTTGTATTCCAGGGCTGTTCTCAACATTAGATAAGTAGAGTTCCAACGGGTAGGACAATCATACTCCAACTTCTTCTTACAAGAACGATTAGCAGTGAGACGTGCGGCTTCTTCGAATCTCTCAATTCGCAGGTGATCAAT
This sequence comes from Lycium ferocissimum, assembly GCF_029784015.1. NCBI lineage: Eukaryota > Viridiplantae > Streptophyta > Magnoliopsida > Solanales > Solanaceae > Lycium > Lycium ferocissimum. Next base: position 13,985,777 of record NC_081352.1, read on the forward strand.
CGAATACAAGACACTATCACGTACTTTGCCAATACCATACCGCTATCACTTTTAACCACTTCTTGTACAATCAAATTCAGGATGTGTGCGGCACAACGCACATGAAACGATCGGCCAGACAAGAACAAATCTCTTTTATTAAGTTTCTCTTCCAATAAGGTTTTCATCATTGCATTGTTGGTACTAGAATTATCAACTGTGATAGTTGATATTCGTCGCTCAAGATTCCAATCAAACAAACAATTAACCAAAGCACCACATAAAGCATCTTTATCATGTGAAGCGGGACCATAAACAAACCTCAAAATGTGACTTTGAAACCTCCACGAATCATCTATAAAATGTCCAGTAATAGCCATGAATCCTTTTTTGGTGTTATTTGAAGTCCACGTATCAGTTGTTATTGCAATTCTACTCGTGACTTTCTCCAACAAGTTAGAAGTTTTTGATTTCAAATTGTCAAAAGTTTTAATTATGTCATTTTTTATCGTATTTCTTGAAACCATCTTAAACATAGGTTGGAGACTCGCAACAAAGTTCCTAAATCCGACATGATCAACTATAGAAAGTGGATACTCATGTAAAATAATGGCATGTGCAAGTTGTTTACGTGAAGCATCTTGATCAAAATAATGTTGTCCATCATCACCCCCCGTGTCACCCTCACTTCTTGGCCTCTTAGGACACTTAGGTATTTGAACCCACATAGCCTTCGTCCCACAATTTTGAGCAATTTTATATCGAGCCTCGCAATACTTACATTGACCATACAGAACGCCATCAACGGACACCAACTTGAAATGATTCCATGCTTTAGAGTATCTCTTCCTTTTTTTCAGTTCAATGACTTCATTAAGTTCTGCAGGCCCGGGACTCTCAGCCTCTAAGGAAATAGCGTTAGATGAGGAAGCGGGTGGATTCTCATCATTTTGAGATGCCATGATTATCTATTACAAAATTAGGAAACTGTCGTTACAATTTTGCATAAGTATGTAATATTTGTTAAAGAACAATCTAATAAAGAGGTATACTTGAATCTAATAAAGTTGTCAAAAATGATACAGAAAGTGTTGAATCTAATAAAGTTGCCAAGAATCTAATAAAGAACATTTGGTTCTGTTACAATACTTGAACACCTAGTGTGTTGATGTAGAAAGTAATCAAAAAAATTATCATATTAAAAATGGAATTCTTTTAATGACAATCAAGAAAACAGAGCAATAAATTAAAAACTAAGAAAAGATATTAACTTTACAGAAGAAAAATAGGTATAAAGCACAATATTTTCAACTAATACTCCCAAAAATGCAATAACATACCAAAAAAAAAAAAAAGGAGAAGTTCGGAAGAAAAAGGAAAAGTAGAGACCATTACCACTTAGCAGATGTTGGAGACGAATTTTGACATGAAAAGAAGTTCATGGGAGCAGGGAGAAGGTGACCTTTGTCTTTGAACTTTGAGTATTTGAAGAGTAATTTGCAGAGGAGGGTGTTGGGGTCTTGGGACTTGGGGAAAAAAGAAAGAAATATGCGGGTCTCTATTTTTCTACCCGACCCATCTCTTAACCCGGGCCTTGCCCTGCCCTGCCCTAACCCATTAAAAAATTTCAAAAATAATTTTTTGCCCTGCCCTGCCCTGGCCCGCCCCATTTAAGTTGTTCCCTGCCCTGCCCTATTAAGGATATGCCCTGCCCTGCCCTGCCCCGCCCTACCCCAATTGCCACCCCTACCCGGAACTCCGAAAGCTCATCCGGAACCCGATTTTGACAAACCAAATATGTAGATGTAGGTAAAAACGTGCTACGAACTCATTCGCGCACTCAAAATTTCCAACGGAGATACCGTTGACTAAGTCAACTCTCGAGCGGCCAAAAACCAACTTTCCAACCCGATTTTTGATAATCATCCGAGGTCCGATTTCAACAAACGAAATATGCATCCACATGTAAAAACACGCTACGAATGCACCCGTGACCTCCGATTTCCCAACGGAGATACCGTTGAATAAGTCAACTCCCAAACCTCAATAATCATTCCCAAACGAAGTCCCAAAATGCACCCGAGTGCATTGGGAGTCGAATCGGTCAAACTATTTTCGCGTAAAGCCAAATTTTCTAGAAAACATTCCAAAGCCCAAAACGATGCCTAGGAAGTCATGCCAACTATCTTTTCGGGTCAAAATAGTTCTAACGAGACTTAGGAACGAGTCAACGAGGGAAAAAATTGAAGAATCACGGTAACGACAAAATGGGTCGTTACAGTTTATTGATGATATTCTGGTACACTATCGATTAGAAGCGGGGAATGCGGATCGTTTACGTGTTGTTCTAAAAGTTCTCCAAGATCAGAAGTTATAATCAAAGTTCTCTAAATGTTGAGTTGGATTGAACTGCGTGACTTTTCCGGGCATATTATTTCGGTCGACGGTATCCAGTACATACGGAAAAGATTGAAGAAAAAGTTTTGGTGAGACCCACGCACACCCGCAGGTTCGTAGTTTTACTGTTTTGGCGTGTTATTACGGACCATTCGTAGAAGGTTTTTCTTCTCTTTCTGTACCATTGACGAAGTTGACTCATAAATCAGCTAAGTTCCAGTGGACGGAGGCTTATGAGTGCGGT